>NW_026947825.1:0-141619 GCF_034190915.1 Cavia porcellus
ATGCTACAGTATTCGAAGTTATACCCAAAGATTTTAAGGGAAGAGACACTATGGTAACTACTATTATGTCAAGATTATCTTGTGGTGAAACACTATTTTTGCTTAAATGGCTATGTTTTGACCTGCACTGTTTTGTTGTTATGCCCTCTTTTTTATCTCAATCTCCTTTTTATTATCTACTTTTTCATTTTTATCCTTTTAATTAAGGAAAAAATAAATTAAAAATAGCAGGATATATTATAGTAACCCACTTTGATTTCCTATTAACTTGATTTGAAACTCTGTATTGCTCTCACTATTTTGTTTTGACTGATTTTCCTCTATTCTGTTATGCTAGATAGTACCAAGTTTCAAAGTATAGGCAACAACTATGAAGACAATAAAATTCATTGTGATGCCCATTCTCGTTGACTATTATCTTCTTTTGAAGTCCTCTAATGTCTCCAATGTTTTGGTTTCTAAAAAAAAAGAAGAATATCTTCATACTTAGGAAATATAAAAGTAGGAGTGTCATGAGATCTGCAACTTTCAAAGCTTCAGTAAAAATGGAAGAAAAAGATAATATGCAAAATTGTTGAATATGAGTGGAAGGATTAGAGATGTTAAGAATTTTTATCATCAGCACTCAGGAGGCTGAGGTGGGAGGATCCTTATGAGTTTGAGACCAGCCTGGGCTACAAAGTGAACTCAAGGCCAGCCTGAACTGCATAGTGAGACCCCATCTCAAAAAAAGACAAAAAAAAAAGAATTTTCACCATAAGACATAATAGTGCTGCTGGAGGTTTAGCTCAGTGGCATAGGTGCCTGCTTGGCAAACGCAAGGTCATGAGTTCGACCCCCGTACCAAAAAAAAAAAGACAAACAGTGCCAGAGGGCGACAGATCAGTCATATTTCATGTTGGGATTTGCACACTACCAGGGACCTCTAGAGCTGCCTAAAGCTGAAATTTCACTCGGAAATTTATTTGAAAACAGGGTTCTTTTACAATACTATGCTGAAACAATTTCTGTGGCCAAGGTCTGCTGATACATGGGAAGCCCTCTGGGACCAACCCTAGACACTGCCAGTCCCCTGGGACATTGATCCTTACTCCGTCTGAATTGTCTGAATTGGCATTTTATCACAGTGAGCTAGTCAGCTCCTACCAGTGCACCGCAATTGGCATTTGGAATGGCACTTTTTGTTATCACAATTGGGCCATCTAAGAGGCACATCTTTGAATCCCTCTGTTTTGATGCCTTGTAGAATTGTTTCCATTCAATCAGGCATGAGTTTTGCTCAACGCTTTTAAATTAAGGGATGTTTTTAAAAAGTGATATAAATTTCATACTGAATGTATTTGTAAAGATGGTGTTAAAGTTATTCTTCAGTACTTGGTCCACACAAGAACTGTCTTGAGGATCAATCTCAGTGTTGTAAAGAACTGAGTTTTCCTATCAAAGCTTTGCTTTTTCCTATTATGGACATTATGATTGTATGCTAGGTGTTTCCTTCTTTGCTTTGTGTACTAGGAAACTCAAGGACAAATGTACAACTGTGTAGGTCTTCATGCTGCATAATATGTAATACATATTTAACAGCTGCCAGTGATAATGAAAAGAAAATCAGATAAAAGGAAAACGAATGACATAGAAGTCAGAGAAGAACATAATTCTAAAAGGCAATATTAATAACATAAAATGGAAGATGTGAAAATAATTGAGATAAATAAGGAAAGAGCTATTAAATTTATGCAGGTAACAAGCACACAGGCCTGCGAATAGGAGACAGAAGAATAGAATCCAGATTAGGAGCCTCTAGGTGTCTCTTTGTTGTGCTTACTAATTATCAAACCCAACTGGGAACTCATGGCCTTGAGTTTTTGTTGGCTTGCTTTACAAAGTAAATAAGGCATATCTTTATTATTCTAAACACACTGCCATTGAAGATCATATTGTATAAAGGACACAAAAATCTTAATGTCGGGCTGGGGGTTTAGCTCAGCGGCATAAGCGCCTGCCTTGAAAGCAGGCAGTCGTGAGTTCGATCCCTGGTACCGGTAAAAAGGAAAAAGACCAAAAAAAAAAAAAAAAATCTTAATGTCTCAGCAGTTATAGTGATGATATAGAACCTACAATCTAATTACTACAAATATCTAATTCTATATAAAAAATTTATAGGCAGCATCTGAAAGATATTTATACAGGACTATGATATTACTTATTTCCACCATCAAGAAAGTCCATTGTTCACATGGGACTTACCTTCTCAATGACAAAATTTGGGCAAGTCTGTTTAAACTTTCCTGCCACAGTGATGAATTCCTGGTCCCAAGGCTGCAGCAGGACCACACAGAGATTCTGCTGATTCATGTCACTCCAGTACGCAGGAAGGGTAACTGCAAAGCAGACATGAGAGGACTCCCCTGTGTATTTCCAAACTGAAAAGCTGAGTCTCGTCTGTGTTGTGTTATAATCTCCTGATTCTCTATGCTCAGCAAGTTCCTTATCTTTCTAGCAGAATGTATTCCAAAGAGTGGACCACAGCACACCCATATCAGAATCAGCTGGAATGTTAGATTTTCAGAAGGAGGTTCTGGTGGCAGAGCTTGGTGGTGGAGTGTTTGTTGGGCAAGCACAAGGCCCCAGGTTTGGTGCCCAGAACCAAAAAAGAAAAAGACAATGTCACAGACATATTGAATCTGAGTCTCAGCGGGCTGGGGCCTGGGTATCTGTACCTTAAATCTGGATCCCACTACCATGGCACAGTACACCTCATCTAGATTTTCTGTTCAACCCCCACTCCCGTAATGTAACAAAACGTTATTTCCATGCCATGTTTTAAATAGTAGCTGCTGTTATGCTTATGCATGGGTTTTTGCCAGACTGCCTCGTTACCACCATCATTTATTACCATCATTTATCATTTATCTTCACAACCTCGTTGAGACATAGGAGGTTTTATGTAGGTTTTATTATGTGACACATTAAGGTGGCAGCTCTATCTCCTTCCTTGGTAAGCAGAATACTATAGACAATGTGATTTCCTCAAAACCTGAGAAGTTTGTTCCCACTGCTTTCACCAGAGATGAAAACAGTGTGTTGGAAACCAAGTCACTGATTTCCAGTAGGAGGCTTATGTGGTTTGCTGGAGGAATGGCAGCCTACACAAGGTAAGCTTTGCCTTCTTGGGGAGCAGATGCAATCATGGAATCTCAGGCTCCTCCCTGATGTTGTGCAAAGCAACTTGGCAGCAGCAGTGTGACTCCTGGAAGGACAATTTGGACCCTCTCTGGGTCATCAGTCACCCATACACAGAGGTCACTGGCCACAGCCTGACTTCTCTGCTTTGTCCATTTGTCCTTTTGTTTAAAATAAAAAACAACCTTGAGCCACTTTCTTCTAAGGCTACAGTTTTCCCTCCTCTGGCCGGAGGAGCTATTACTCCCGAACAGAACCGGCTCTGGAAAGCTTACAATGGGAACAAATGCAAGGCTTGGTTATTGTCATCAGGACCCTTGGGATGCTGAGTACATCCACGCTGTTTTCCTGGCCATACTGCAGGTTCTTGAACTCAGAGACCTGAATGTTCTAGTATGTCTTATTAAGATTCCTTGAGTTTTATCTACCTGAAAATTTGATGTATGCACAAGAGTTGTTAAGTCCAAAGTAGCTGTGAAATAATCAAATGACAAGCATGAAAATTTCACTCACCTTCGAATTTTGTGAGGCGCTTAACAGTGAAACTGTGTCCACCTTGACTTGTGGCAATGCAGGTCTCCAGGTCCACCGTGTAGCACTGATTGTTAATTTTGATATCGATGCTCTTGTTCTTTCTATTCCTTGCATCTTCCAATTGCAGATTGGTTATTTTGTCAAAAGGATGAGGAGTGTTATTGTCATCGTATTGCCATTCTATAAATTCACTAACACAGTCTGCCCTCTTTGCTTCTTCTCTGGCCAATCTTGCCTTCTTAATCATCTCCTCAATTTTATCTCTAGCCTCCATCACATCTCTACTAATTCCCGAAACCTCCATGAAAGGTCTCTTCTGGTCCAGAGCAATGATAATATTTAATCTCTTCTGCAGCTCAGTCAATTCGTTACACTCCTTTTCCTCAAAATCTCTGAGACACTCATCTGTGTTAGTGAAAGAATACTGCTCCTTTGTGATCAGGTCCTTTAACCACTGGACAGCTTGGTCCACGCAGCGTTGGCTGTCACCACACACCTGGAAGACCACCAATTCTGTTTTCTTTTCCAAAATCAAAGGTTTCTCTTGTGGGTGAGGTTTTGAAAAGCCTAAGCGGGCTAAAGAGAAAAAAGAAAATTAGCTGTTTCCTATATAAACTCAATATTTAAAAAGGTATTTCATAAAAACAAAGAACTCACAGAAAAATTTAGATAACATCGATGGTTGCTGAGAAGCCTGAGACCCTTCTCTGTTTTTCATGTTGGCATAAAACACATTTAGTAGCTGGGGCTGAAAGATAACAACTTTAACCTTCTTCACATGCTGAACTGATCCTTTCTGGACAAAGTCTTCAATGGCATCAAGTATAGCTTCGGCAACCTTATTATGGTCTTGTCCAGCATTTCCTGGAAAATTAAATAAGAAAAATGACTGGAGGACAAAACCCAACTGGAAATCCCAAAAGCAAATTAGGAATTCCAGTTCTTGAAAAACAAATGCCAGCATCCCAGCTCTTTCATCCATGTAAATTTTTCTAGTGATGTAAGCAAAAGCAGAGAGCTTTGACGTCCTAGGTGCGGTGAGGAGTTTTGTTCCAGGATGTCAGGAAGCCAACCGCCCAGCAAGGAACAAGGGCCCTGAATCCTGACTTCTGGTCTCTGACCTTCTCTGACGTTTGCCTGTTGATCTGATTCCATATCACTGTTTCCTTTCTTTAGTTACAGGATGCTGGTAACTTGTCTTCCTAGGTCACCAGTGTCCTCAAAAGAGCCATAAGAGGCAAAAGATGCTAATACGTGCTAACACAGATCCCAGGAGAGAAAAGCATGTTTTTCTTATGTCATTGTGTGATTTTATGTATCATTATTTTCCCAAGTAACTCTGGGGACCGGATTTAAACTCAAACAACATTGTTAGACATACAGAGTGGTAAGCTAATTGTTACCATCTCTGATCCTTTGGATGCAAGTTACACTTGAGATTTTAGCTGATCATCAGGTCTTGAGGTTGCCACGGAGCAGATGCTCTTGTGTCTCCTGCACATGCCATCTTGTTTCTCATGCTATGAAAGCCACTGCCCTGGCAAGTTCATGAAAGGTACCTTTCCAGCCAAGGAGGTGGTCCCACATGAATGGCAGTTGGCACAGTCACATGGTATATGACACAAAAGCTTCCCGGCCAAGCTGATACATTAGATTAAGAGCCCATTCAGAACAATGTATGTGCTTATCTATATAAAATATAGTTAAGACAGTTATACTACTAATTTCTCTGAGTTTATTGTCTCGTACCCTGGGTGACTGATTTGGGAAGCATAATGTGCAATCTATGTGCAGTTGTTCCAATTGTTGTGTTTTGAAAAAAAATTTTTTTCTCTTTGAAACACAATGGATTTGAAAAAAAAAAAAGCCCATTCAGGTTATCCCAGTACTGCAGTCAAGAGAGCAACCTGGCCATCTGCACAAGTGTGGGGATGCAGCAAACCCCATACAGAATTAGCCAAGAGGGTTTCTTCGGGTTTTTTGTTTTTTAAACTGATGAACAGAGAGCGAAATTCTCATTTACAAAGTGTGATTGTCCCATGATATTTGGAAGCCTTTAAATGGAAGTATCGGATCACTGGTGTGCTCTCTATAAACATCTGCCATTCCCCACCACACGGGCCACTCAGCCAGCACACAGCGGTAGGCAGGAGGGACAGGTGTCAACAGGTAAAGTACAGGGAACTGGAGGTGGGGCTCTGCAGAGAGGACTTTGTGTCACAGAAGCACATATTCAGACAGTCACGGACGGGGCCAACTGGTTTCTGAGAAACATGAATCTGATTGCTCCTCAGTCTTCTGTCTAGGATCAAGTGGGCAAAGATAAATCTGGAGGGCCACATTGGAGGACACACAAGCGGAGAATATGTCTGTAGTTAGGAGAGAGAGAGGCGGCTGGAATGAAGAGCCTGGTGCAGGAACTGAGGAGGCCTTTAGGGAGAAAAGTCGGGAGCACCTAGTGATGTGCCTTGTGCTCTGGACATTTTCCTTATCTTTCCATCTCTGGGCCTAAGTGCAAAAATATTGACTCTCATATTGAGGTAATGAGTTAATGAGCTAGTGAATGTAGGGTTAATAAAGAGGGTGGAGTCAAGGATGCCAGAGAAAAGTGATGGTTTTCACACGACTGGGGACATACGAAGAAGGATTGGATTTCCAGGGGAGAACAGTGAGACGTTGGGGTCTGCATTGGGTTTAAGCCGCCTGCAGCTGTTGTCGACCCCCCATTCCTCCCACCTTATGCGGGGTCTTTACAGGACAAGGCGCTGCCTCTACTCCCACGGGCTGTCTTCATCAGAGTCCTAATTGGGCTCGTAAACACCACTCGGGTGAGCACCTCCACCTGTGGCTTTAAAGGCCAGCTGAAGCGGTGACCACGATGGCCGAAAGGACAAGCAAGGAAAACCCACCAACCCTGCCTTGCCTGTGCAGGCCAGCGATGCGGCCAGGTCCACAGGAGCGGCCACGGGCAGGCAGCACCCCAGAAATGCTGGAAGGTGGGCTGAGGGGTGGCAGAGCACCTGCCAAAGTGAAAGCCACTTCCTTTCTGTCTTTTGCATTTTGACTCCACCCAAGACTACCTTAGAAAGATCTGTGCCACCCCAGGCATGCTGTTTCCTGGACTCAGAGTAATTTAAGACTAGGAACAGGACCAACAGCCCAGACAGGTGGGGACAGAGCCTGGGTGGCCATCAGTCTAGATAAGCAGGTGGCCAGAAACCTAGACAAAGGCTGATTGCTAGGAATGGATGATACCAGGAGGGGAATAAAACATGAAAGGATCATTAATTATACTTTTGGTGGGCCAGGGGTTTAGCTCAGCGGCATAGACGCCTGCCTGGGAAGCTCGAGGTTGTGACTGCAATCCCCAGCACCTAAATAAATAAATAGATTATACTTCTGGAAACTGAGCAGTAAGTGGATACACCATTCCTTCCAGGAGCATTAAGAATTACAGGGTGCAAAATATGAGTGAGAGGATGAGAAGGCCCAGAAAGTGACAAGGACGGCTACGTTTACTAAGACTGAACTTTCCAAGGCCTGGGGTGCTGGTCCACGAACTCAAGCTGAGGCTTCTGAGCAAGGGAACGCCAGCTCCCGCGCTGAGTCCTCCCTCGCAGGGCCACTCGGACCCACTGTCCTCCCGGCCTGCTTAGCTCCCTCCTCGCACACACAGCCCTGGTTCCTGGGGAGACAGCATCGAGAGCACCTGCTGACTGACGTTTACCTGAACACTACACTGACAGATGAGGAAGCACACAACCCAGTCGTCACATAGTTTGAGGAAAACAAACTCAAAAGCAGCAAGCAGCCCAAAACAGGAAGTTCTGACGTGCCAGGTTTGAGTGACTGAGAGGCCTCTACAATGCAGGTGATGTAGAGCTGGGGTTGCCATGATGCTCTTCATGGAGGACAGAGGAGGAGGTGGAGGGTTAAGTGATGGAAGTTGTACAGGGAAGAGAAAAGCAGATGAAGCGTGTGAGGGGAGTCTTGCATACCCCTCCCTTCCTTCTGTTGCCCTCCCTTGCTTTCGTTCCCCTCCCTAACAACCCACTCACTTTCCTCTTCCTCCTCCTCCTTTTTACGAAGTCTTGCTAAGTGACCCAGGATAGCCTAGAACACCTGGGCTCAAAGTACCTCCTGCTTCAGCCTCTCCAGTAGCTGGGACCACAGGCACACACCCACACCTAGTTCACTTTTTCTCCCTTTATTTAAACCACCCACAAGCTTCACTCACTATCTTAAGAATGAAAAAGCTGTCCACTCAGATAAACCAAGGACCCTCACTCAGATTCGGTGACACCCTCATTAAGCACCGAATCAACGCCTTCACATTTGGCCTTGACTTCCAAAGAGGCTACAAACCTGTCCCAATGGCTGGGAGGCAAATGGAGGAGTAATTCCGTTTCTCAGATTCTTGCAGAACGCAGGAAACTGATTTCTTGACATTATTTTCACCAACAACATGAATAATGTTCTTGCACATCAGTAATCCACCTTTAGTAACTATGTACTCTTGTTTGCCCTGTCGACCTGGAAAACACAGACAAAAAGACACAACATTGACTGCTTAATGTACTCTTTGTTTAGAAAGCAGACTGCTTGATTTGTCAGGGAAGCATTTTGTAAATAAGAAATTTCTGAAATTTTATCTTTGGTGAAATTGTTCTCTTTTAATTTAATTTCTCTTTTAATTGTGAGATTACTTTCCACTTCTAATTCTCTACAACTGGAAATTCGCTCATAAAATGTGTGATTATAAGATTAATGTGTTTGCCTTCCCAACCCCAGGACTGTCCTCAGTTTCTTCACAACTTCCCAATTCTAATTTCTACTTATCGTTTTTACTATCAACATAGTATTGGGTCTTACCTAGGACAGCACATTCCCATTCCACTGCTTGTCCTGCACATTCTAAAATTGCTCTGGAGACCCCTGGATGAGAAAATACCGATGGTAACAAACATGACTTTAAAAACGTTACTACAGTGCATTTGGGTCAATAGACTTCCTCATTATCTAAACCCATGTCCAGCACTGAAGGAATCCTACAGCCTGAGTACTGCTAATAACAAACAAGCAGCATTCATACGGTAACTGTTGGCAATTATAAGAAACACTGTACAAATCATGTTAACATTTTTAGTTAATATTAATGGGACAATTTGACCCAAACCAGTTTGGCTATAGACACACTCTTTTGCAGGGTCTATCATGTTAATTATTAACTAATCAAAATCATACAAGTGAAGTACCTGCTTTAAGATTAAATTTGCTGGATGTTGAATTTACAATCACATCTGCAGTTTCTTTAGTGATATCCCCAGAGGCCACCTGGAAGAGGATGGGGCCAATCTTCATTTCATGTACTCCCAAATTAGGGCTAGAAATAGTCCCATAGAAATCTGCAAAGAAAAAGCTCGAGTCAGTCACCCAAGTCAGCAAGAGCAACAGTGTCTCGGGTCTCTGGCATCTCAGTCTCTCAGTCTTTCTCTCTCGCTACCTCTCTCTGAGCGCTGCCCTCTAACTTGAGTCCCAGGAAGTGTTTGTTTCCAGTACAGGATTACAAAATACAGTAAAGATCAAATGTACTTTCAGGTGGCCGAGGTGAAGTCAGCCTCTATAGCCAACTTTCCCACAATTATAAACAAAACACAGTCAAATATAAAATGCCACCACCCAAGAACTCTGTCAACAGCATCAAGCAGATTAGGGGAAGGAGACACAACTTGAAGAAGCAATCTGGACAGGGGAGAATTTCCCATTAGGTTTTAACTTTAAAATTTTTGAGCCCAGTGTGGCCCCAGTCACAGACTGAGAAACAGATTGCACTCTCAGATAATACCTGTCCTTGTGGCCAGAGGGTTAGGAAAGGTCCCTGTGAGCTGAAGACCACGGGAGGGAATCCTTGGTTTCCCCAGATGTAAGCACACAGCATTTCCATTACTTGGTTTACACTTCCTTTTCTGGAAGGCAACTCTAGTGATGCATTGATAAGACAGTACATCAGGCCACTTCAATTCAGAAAAATCCCTGTCTCTGTGGTCAGAGAACCTGGAAAATGGGCTCTGGAAGTCAGAGAGTCAAGAGGAATCATAGAAAGGTGGGAGCTGAAGAAGAAGATCTTCTAATTCTACACATGAACTAGAAAAAGTCCTAAGGCCCCTGCTCCCCAAAACTGCATACACGTGTGACAGGCCCAGAGCATCACAGCCCTAATTCTAGACATGGATGCCATGGTAATGGGGACCTCCATAACCCACTGTCACACACAGATCAACTAGACAAAAAAATGAACAGAGAACTATTAGAGCTGAACCAAAGCTTTGAACAAATGGACTTAGTAGATATCTACAGAGTGTTCTACCTAATAACAGTAGAATACATGTTTTTCTAGCAGCACATGCACCAAAACACTACATACCAACCCACAAAACACACTAAAATAAATACAAAAGAATAGAAATTATCCCATGTGTATAATCAGATCATAGCCCAATGAAATTGGAAATGAATGGAAAAAGGTTCTGAGGACCAGCCTAATGCAGTGCAGAACAGGCAGTAATTGATATTAATAAACTGGCACAAGAATAAATTAAGAGTCTGTCCTAGTCCTACGTGAGTTGTGGTGAGACTTGTGGCTGGCTTATAGGCAGGTCAATCTTTAAATCGATGGCCAGACTGAAGACTGGAAAATGGTCTGTGAAGTTCTGGTGACTGAAGCAAGGCAGAATGGCAGCTGAGGACTTCAACTCTCACAAATTGCTTCTAGCTCAGTAGTTGGCAGACAATCAGGTCACTGATTAACCATGACCCGTTCCTCTGTGCTTTTCCAAAAATGCATTGTTCCTCAATTCTTGAACCTTGATTGCCTAAGCAGTTCACTTCCACCACTCTCTGCAGCCCAGCACACCCCTGAATCAAGTTTACCTAATAAAGACCAAGGACGCTGAGCCTCATGGTCTTAGTTCTTATTGGGCTGTGACCATCCTAGTGCCTTTGTAATTAATATATATAACTAATACCATTATGTTGCAATTAATATAATATATATAATGACTGTGTTTTATTCTGTCATCCCACCCCTGAGCATATCAGTGGTCTTAAGCCAGGGCCCTGATAAAAGTGGACCCCAAAAATGACATAAACACATGGAAATTAAATAATACCCCCCTGAACACCCAGGGGGTCACAGATAAAATTAAAGAAATTAGACAATTTCTATAACGAAAGAATAATGCCAATATGACATACTGGACCTTATGGGATGCGATGAAAGCAGTCTCATGAGTGACAATTATAGTAGTGAATTCCTACATTGAAAAACGGAGTGAGCTGAAATGAATAACCTAATTTTAACCTCAAGGTCCTAAAAGAGAAGAGCAAGTTAAACTCAAAGTTCATGTGAGGAAAAATGTAAAGAGAGCAGAAACTAATGCAATTCAGACTAACAAGACAGTACAAAGAATGAATGAATCAGAGATAGTTTTTTGAAAGCTTAAATAAAACAGACAAACCCTTAGCCAACTTTATTTTAAAAAGAAAACACTCAAATCCATGCTGTTAACAATGAAAAAGGTAAAATCACAAAAAATCCTCCAGACATCCAGAAGATCCTCAATATCTACTTTGAGAAGCAGTATTCTAACAAAATAGATAATTAAGAAGAAATGGAAAAATTCCTAGATACATGCAAATTACTAAAGATGAATCAAGAAGGTATAAAAAATTCTAACTACAATATAACTCAACATGTGGCAATGAAATTAAAAAAGAAATAAAAGACTTCTGGGAGAACATGGTGGACAGATAACAGCAGCTATGGAGGCTCTCTGAGATAGCCAGCTTAGAATCCAGGAATGGTGTGGTGTGAGGAGTCCTCAGCAAGGGGAGATATACCCTGCCGACCCAGGAACGAACTAAGCTGAGAGAAACCAACTGGAAATGCAATCCCGGTGCTATAACTGGAACAGATAAAATCTCAGCACCGAAGCTGGAACCTGCACTTCTGGAAGCTGCGATTTGAATTTCCTGCTGCTGCTGCTACATCTGAATTGGCACAGCAAGGATAGAGATGCAAAAGCTCTGAGAGTGGGAATCAGCAAAAGGAGTTGAGAGCAGGACTGGCAGGGAGCCCTGCATCAACCTGCAGTGAGTGAGAGGAACGGGGACCCTTCCATAGACTAGGAGGCTCCTGGACATTCTGGGACCGGGCAGACTAGCCAGAACAGGATGCTGCAGTGACTTTAGTCACATATTCCCCTCTCAAGCAGGTTGATGGGGAGCATTTGGCCTGTATGACGCCGCGGACTAAGACCCAGTAGGCTAGCCCAAACCAGGTCCCAGCGCCTGGCAGTGCACGCTAGCAATGAAACCTTCAGTAGATTGACCTGGAGGGGCAGGCCCAGCAGAGGCTGCCCAGGTCTGTGTCTCCCTAGTATACTGCAGTAGATGGGAACACTAGCCAGTGCCATTCAAACTAACTGTAACCAACAAGGAAGAAACTGGGCCTCCTATATACACCTGTATGGAAGGAACAAAAAATATGAGAAGAGGCAGCAGCAATAAGAAAGGGTCCTCAGCCCCCAATCCTGAGAACTGATCCAGGAAAGGTAAATGCAAAGGAGAACGAGGACAGAAAACATGCAATATCAGACACGGCACCTATAGACATCAAGCGGTATCTCCGGAGCCTCATAGACGAGTTCAAAAGTGAAGTATTTAATGAAGTAAAGCAAGATATAAGTAGAACAGTTAGAGAAATGCTAAGCACTGCCCAAGAAAAAACAGATGGTGGAATGGAAGAACAGAAAAAAGGAGACAATTGTTTGATGGAGAAAATAGAGAAAACATAGAATACGTGAAGCAGGCTCAAAGAGATTATCAGGAAACTAAAAACTCTATTGAAAACTGGCATAACAGCTTGAAAGAAACTAAGGATAGATGATCTGAACTGGAGGACAGAATTGTAATGTGGGAGCATAAAATGAAAAACTTCTTAAAGGAAACAAACAGCAATAATACAAAGGCTAGAAGATGATAAGAGCATCTATAACTTAAGAATTAAGAATGTAAAAGAAGAAGTAGGTACACAAACAAATGAACTACAAAGGCTATTCACAGAAATAATCCAGGAGAATTTTCCTAATTTAGCAAAAGGTAAAGATACTCAGATGTATGAGGCATTCAGGACCCCAGCCACCTACAACCCAAACAGAACTACATCCAGGCACAATAATCAAAATTCCAGAAATCCAATATAAGAACAGAATATTAAAAGCCATCAGAGACAAGAAACAGATCACTTACAAGAGAACACCCATCAGAATTACAGCAGACTTCTCGGCACAAACCATCAAATCATGAAGAGTGTGGGGGGAAATAATTCAAGCTTTGAAAGATAGTAACCTCCAGCCAAGATTGATATATCCTGCACAACTGTCCCTAGAAATTGATGGAAAAACAAGGTGCTTCCAGGTTAAAGAGGAACTAGGGGAATTTGCAACCACCAATTGAACTCTACAGAGAATACCGCAGGACATTCTAAAAAACAAAAATACTAAGATTCCAGAAATAGTGGCAGAGAGGCCACAATGAATAGTGCAGAAAGCAAAATGAAGAAGACAAACTGACAACTACTGACAGAAAAAGAGCTCAACAGAAATGAGGCAGAGAAGGTTGGATGATAGGAACAGCTACTTTGGAGAAAACAAGACATCATAATAGGTAGTGCTGATTTAATATCATCTTGTTTTGAAGTCCCATCCAAGCTTTTGTTCTTCTGTCTCGAATTGGTCTTAACATGTTGTATCTTACTGGATTTTATTATATGTGATAATATAAACAAAAAATTTATAGACAAGGAGATTATACAGAAACCATTGTTCATTTTCTGTTAGTTGATTCTAAATACCCTGTAATATTGTCATTCTCTTGAATGGTTTTACATTGTCTTGGTATGTTTGATGCTACAGTATTCGAAGTTATACTCAAAGATTTCAAGGAAAAAGACACTATGGTAACTACTTTTTGTCGGGATATCTGGTGGTGAAACACTATTTTGCTTAAATGGTTATATTTTGACCTGTGTTGTTTGGTTGTTATGTTCTCTTTTATCTCAATCTCCCTTTTTTATTATTTACTTTTTTATTTTTATTTTTTTAATTAAGGGAAAATAAATAAAAAATAGCAGGATATATTATAGTAACCCACTTTGATTTCTTATTAACTTGATTTGAAACCCTGTATTGCTCTCACCATCTTGTTTTGACTGATTTTCCTCTATTCTGTTTTGCTTGATAGTACCAAGTTTGAAAGTATAGGCAACAGCTGTGACAATAATAAGATTCATTATGACGTCCATTCTGGTTGACTATTATCTTCTTTTGAAGACCTGTAATGTCTCCACAATGTTTTGGTTTTATTGGTTTTGTTCTTTACTCTTTTGTTCAATTTTATTATAACTGATGATATAGACAATTCTTTTTAAGATAGCAAGAGGAATTATGGTAACCATTGTTGATCATCTTGTATTTTGCTTTTACATTATGTATTATGTCCATCCTTTTGATTTGACTGACTCTGTTTTGTTATATCACATTTGGTTTTATTCTCTTCAAAAAAAGTAATAAGAACTGTGGGAATAATAAAACACAAAATGTGTAATTGTCATTGTACAAAAGAGAGGAAAAGAAACTGATTTAAAGGATAAAACTGCATGTATATTTAAGTGTATACGATAGATAACCACATTACTGAGTTTTGTTGGATCATTGAACAGAACTGTTTGCAGTCTCACTGTTTGAACGTCCATTTTAAATGCTTTAATTTTGTAACTTGAACAACTATTTCTAAGATGACAATATGTAATCTATTAACTAGTGATTTCTTACTGTTTATTTTTTCTGAAATGCTGCATAACTTGTACCTTTTTTCTGTTCTTTTTTTTCTCCTTAAATAAAATTAAAACAAAAAAATAGAATATCTACCAACAAAAAATACCTAAGTTCTAATGGATTCACTGCTGGATTTTATAAAAATTTTAGAGATGACCTAATATCACTACTCCTCAAACTCTTCAATGAAATCAAAAGGGAAACAACACTTGCAAACTCATTGCTGGAAGCAAGCATTACCCTGATATAAAAACCAGAGAAGGATCCAACCAAAATGAGAACTGCAGGCCCATCATGAACATAGATGCAAAAATCCTCAATAAGATACTAGCAAAAACAATGTAGCAAATCACCAAAAATAATTATTCACCATAAGCAAGTAGGATTCATCCTAGAATGCAGGAATGGTTCAACATACACAAATCAAAAATCATAATCTATCACATTAAGAGAATCAAGGACAAAAACCATATGATCACCTCAATAGATAAAGGCATTTGACAAAGCCCAGAACTCATTCATGATAAAAAAAAAAACCTACAGGAAATTAGAATAACAAGTCTTATCTTAATCTGATAAAAGCCAGCTAGAACAAAACATCATCCCATATCATACTAAATGGACACAAACTGAAATCCTTCACTCTGAAATCAGAAACAAGACATGGATGCCCACTGTCAATACTCTTGTTCAGTATAGTTCTGGGAACATTAACCTGAGCAGTTAGACAAAAAAAATAAATAAATAAGAAGAATGTGGATAGGAAAGGAAGAAGTTAAATGATCATTATTTGTTGACCCCCAATACCTCCATCAAAAAATACCCCCAAAACTCCACCAAAAGACTTCTTAATTTAATAACCAAATTCAAGCACAGCAGAATACAAAGTCAACACTCAAAAATCAATAGCATTCCTGTACACAAATAACAAATTTTCAGACAGAAATTAGGGAAACAACTCTCACAATATCATCAAAAAATAATGAAGTATTTATGAATTAATCTACTGAAGGAGTAAAAGACCTCTACACTGAAAACTACAGTACTCTGACAAAGGAGATTAAAGATGATATCAGAAAATGGGTAGGAAGAATCAATATAGTACAAATGGCCAAACTTCCAAAGTTGTTATAAGATTTAATGCAATCCCAATCAAAATCCCAATACTATATGTCACGGGGCTAGTGAAAATAATCTTAAAATTCATATGGAGCCAGAAGAGACCTAGAACAGCAAAGAAATTCTGGGGAACAAAGACAAGACAGGGGACATCATCCTCAATTCAAAATTATACTACAAAGCAACCATGATAAAAACAGCACGGTACTGGCAAAAAAGAGACCTGAGGATCAATGCGATATATTAAAAGATGCAGAAACAATGGCAGGCATACTCCACTACTTCATCTCTGACAAACGAGCCAAATACATTCACTGGAAGAACGCTTCTTAACAAATCATGCTGGGAATACTGGATTTCCACACGCCAGAGAGTGAATCTATGCCAGTGGCGAAAAATATGCTGCAGTGGGCACACAGAATCCTCTCTGTTGCCACCACAGTGTGTTTTCTAACTAAAACTTCAGTATTAAAGATGTAACTGCAGTGTCGGCACTGCACACTAAATCAGTGGTTTTGACTTACAATTTGGACACTGAGTCTCAAAGTTTCACTGTCACTGTCCTGGACTCATCCCTTACCATGCGCTAAAATCAAAAGGGATGAAAGATGCAGATATGAATAGAGAAGTAAACTCCTGGAAGAGAGAATAGTAAAACTCTTGCAGAGATTCATAGAGGCCAAAGACTTTATGAACAAAACTGACTGCACAGGAAGTATTACAAAGAATCAACAGCTGGGATCACACCACAGTAAAAAGCATTTGCACAGCAAAAGAAACCACCAACAGAGTGGAGATAGCCTACAGAGTTGGAAAAAAATTTTTACCAGCTATTTTTCAGACACAGGGAAAATATATAAAGAACTCAAAAAACCCAGACGTGAATGCACTTCTCAGATGAAGAAGTGCATAGAGCAAAAAAACACATGGAAAAATGTTCAGTATCACTGGTCATTCAAAAACTGAAACTAAGATGACACTGAGCTTCCATCTTCCTCCAGAAAAAGTGGCTGTCATCAAGCAATCAACCAGTAACAAATGCTGTGGGAGAAATGGATGCCTTTTCCACTGGTGGTGTTAATTGGTACAAGCACCATAGAAATCAGTATGGAGATTCCTCAAACAACTGATACTGGAGGTTCCGTTTGAGCCAGTTAATGCCCTTCTAGGTATCTTCCCAAGAGAGTTACAAAGTATCATACCACAGTGACATATGCACATCCATATAGCTAAATCTCGGGAACAGATAAAGAAAGTGTGTTAATTATATACAATATGGTACTGCTGTGGCATAAAGAGACATAAATGAGTCATTTTAAAGTACAGGATGCACTTTGAGACCCTAATTTTGAGTGAAGTAAATCAGACACATGAGTGTGTCTTGCATGGTTTCTCTTGTGTGGGAAACCCAGAGGGCAAGTACGGAGCAAAACGGGATAGACACCGAGAAGCACGAAGAAGATGTTCAAGTGGGAAGAGGAGCAGCAGAGGAAAGAAAGGCAAAGGGACTGAAAGAGGAAAAATGGAAACAAAACCTTTGTAAATGAGGAGGGGAAGAAGGAGTAAAGGGAGAGGAGGAGGCTGAGAAAAAAGCACGGAGATGTATTGTGTATAGGTACAGATTCCCGGGGATGAGCATCACCATCATGTGTGGCAAATATGTAATACTAACACCCACACAAAACAGAATCAAATGGAGATTTTAGAATTTAAAAATGCACTATCTGCGTTTAAAATTTCACTGCTTGGGTTGAGTAGCATAACGGACACAGAGAAGACTTAGTGACCTTGAAGGTAAACCACTATAAATTTTTCATCAGAAGAAAAGAGAAAAACAGCTCCTCAGAGACAGTTTGGAAGGATTCTTGGGCACATGACCAGACTAGCAAAAGGAATCAGGAACCGGGAAAAATAAAAAAAAAGCATTTTGAGTAAGTCATACTTATAAATCTCCCCATTTGATAAAAGATGTGCATTTTTAGATTGGTGAAGACTCAGTAACGCTGGGCAATGTGATGCATGCTTGTCCTACGAGAACTCTAGGAGGTGGATGATGCAGAAGGATCAAATGTTCAAGGCCAGCCCTGGCAACACAGCAAGACACCCCGCCCCCCACCATCTTAAAAACACAACTTTAGGGAAGTCTAAACAGGACAAACTCAACAACAGCCACAGCAATTTTGACACAGAGACATTTACCTGGTACTTATCTCTCAATGTCTCTACTTTGGAAAATACACATTTTTATCCTTTGGAAGTTATGGTCTCACCACTATTTAAAAACCCAGTGTTTGATGATACAACTTGGTCTTTTGCCCTAGGTCATATAAATATGCTCAGGTATATGGAATATAATTTAGTACAATATTCATCACTTAATTTTTTTCAAAATCATCATCGCTCTCAACTTCTGTCATGAATACTTAGCAATGAGAAATCATTTATTTGTCAGTTTAAAAATTTTAGCAAACCTTGCTTAGCTTCAGCCTTGGGAATTTGGTCACTGAGATTTCCACTAGTCCTTCTGGCAAATTCATCTGAAAATGCCTAGAAACAAACACAATTTTATACTCCTCAGTTAATGAATGAATTAGACTCATCAGAGCTCTAGATCCTGTACACATAATTTAGAAAAAACCAAATTATATTTTGTATAATCCTATTTTTGAAAGGACACTTGTAGCAAAGACTGGGGTGAGAGGTAGCTAACGAATTTATGCATTTTTTGGCACTGTTCAAAGTCCCTGCAATGAAAATTAGTATTTTCACAATCAGTGAAAGCAAATAACTTGCCAATTGATTAAAAAAAAAAAACAGTATTAAGAGAAAGACGAGTGCAAGGTCCCACATGTTTGAGTCCCAGTGTGCCAGAAAATTGGAGTTTTTAGATCACATCATTTTTGGACACCTAGAGTTTTATGTAAAATTCAAATTTCTTTTTTTTTTTTTTTTTTTTTTTTTTTTGTATTTTTACCAGTACCAGGGATTGAACTCACAACCACGGGCTTGCAAGGCAGGCACTTATGCCACTGAGCTAAATCCCCAGCCCAAATTTGAATTTCTTAAGCATTAACAACTGATTTAAAAACCCTTGTTAAATAGCCCACACAACTCACATCTTGAAGGCATGTTGAGATCACCATTTTGTAAACTTCATTAGCCCCCACAGCTCAATAAGTTTTGCTAATCTTTAAAAACGTCTTCCATGTGTAATAACCACATATAGAGAAGTCATAGTACTTTTGAATGGCATTTGAGTGTCTATAAGAACCAATCTTTTTTTACAGAATACTTTCAGAGTACTCAGTGTTCAGGAAATAAAATGATGCCTGCTGCTCCCTAGAAAACAGATTCAAGGTTCAGGGCTGAGTCACAGAACACACCCCATCTCCCAGCCATTCATTCAAAAATGCTCAGCATTGCATTAGCTGCTTTGTGTGTACAAAGCTTAGCTCCCAAAGTAATTATGATTTGTAGGAGGGGAAAGTATGTGCTGCATTCTGGTGGGAGGAATCACATCACCGCACATAATGCCAGTCACAGGGAGATTGCTAAAACTCCTTTCCTGAGCAGAAGTAACGGTAATTACACAGGCCAAGTACATGGACTGCTTAGTTTTCTCAGGTGGTTTGGCGTCTGAGTAAGAAGGAGGCTCAATTTACTTTGCTTCCCAGGGACTTAAAGGTATTGTCTAGATTCCGAAAAAAAATAAAAGCATGACCTAAAAATTCAGATGATCCAATGAACTGATCCATGGACATCTTGGGCTGCTGGCTCCAATCTGTTAAATTTCTGCAGTATCATACAACTTTCCAAACATTCAATGCCATCTACTCTACTGAATTTTAAAGTTTGGAGGGTGGTGCTCCCATGATACCAACTCTAGTGGCATACCTATAACTGATATTCCAAAAACGTGAGCTGGCTTGACAGACTGGAGACGGTATTTCTGGTCCTAAGTCTCCTACTCACGTGGAGATGTGCACATTGATTCCAACCACATCCTTCGCTTATAATCTACTGCATTCCCAGCAATACAAACAGAAATCACTTGTATCCCATCTTGATGTTTTCCCATTCAAAGGGCTACAATTACATTTTTATAATATGTATTAAATTTTTTATGTTCATGTGAAAGTAAATCCTATACACGGAAAGTCTTAAGAAATATGTTGTCACTGGGCATAATACAACACACCTGTAATCCTAGCACTTGGGAGGCTGAGGCAGGAGGATCTCTGTGAGCTCAAGGCCAATTTGGGTGACCTAGTGGGTTCAAGGCCAGCCTGAACTACATAATGAGACCGTGTTTCAAAAACTAGCAACATAAACAGCAACAAAAATGTTGTCAAGTATGGTACTATACACCCTAAACCCAGTAACTGGGAGATTGAGGCAGGAGGATTGCCGTGAGTTTGAGACCAGCCTGAGCTACACAGTGCACAGTGAGTTAAAGGCCTACACAGGAAGACACTGTCTCAAAAGCTAAAAATAAAAAAAAAATAAAAAAAAAACTAAGAAAACTAAAAGAAGAAAAATGAGAAGAGGAGGAGGAGGAGAGGACAAGGAAGAGCTATGTCAACTTTATTAAGGCATGTAGGTCTAATTTGGAGACTGACTCTACACACATCTGTGAAGACAAAGTAGCACATTTATGAGATAACTGGAAATTTGAACACTGACTGTTATCAAAGGAATTTACTTTAGGTATGATACAGTATTATTTATGTTACTCATTAAAAAAACGATCCTGTTGCTTAAAATAAATTGCTAAATTGTATCTACTTTTGTGTGTGTTTGAAATTGGCTTGAAAAAGAAGTTAATTTTTTTCTACAAAGAAACATTTGACAAAATCAGGTTCCAAACTAAGGTTGCCAGAACAGTCAGAAATGAGCGCAGAGCTTACCTGAATACTTTCATGATCACTTGGGTGCAGCAGAAACTGAACCTCTTGTAAAGTTTTTAGCTGCTTTTTGCTACTAAATGTGAGTACTTCTGAAAGCAGTAATTCGGCAAACTCAGTCTTAGGAAATCCCAAATTTCCTGTTCCAATTGCTGGAAATGCAATTGATCGTGAAGACAGTTTCTCAGTAATCTCCAAACAGTCTCTGATTATTTCTTTCATGATCTGAAAAGCACAAAGCACACCCTTATACCTACTCCCCAGAAATGAGCCAGAACCAAAAGAACAAGAACTTAGCAACTTTTGCTGTGATCTCTGTCCACACCACTTCACTTTCTGTAGGGTTTAAAGGCGAGCAGTAAAAGAAAGAAACACACAGGAGAGAAGAAGAGAACATGAGGAGCGTCCCCAAAAAGGACTCGAACTCACTCCACCCCTCTATCACGCAGGACACGAGTGACAACCATTCTCTTCTTTCATTGTCTTCTAATCTCCGGCCCCCGAGTCACTTTCCTCACTGCAGTAGCCACCCTTCCCGACCCCCAGGCACCAAGAGTGCGACAATGCATCCATATTATTAGCTAGTCCCCCAGAGCCAGGGACAGCTCAAAAAAAGGGCCACGATGGTAGAATGCGCCAAAGAAACAGGTCCAAACTGTAGTACACAGAAAGAAGACTCCAAAGAGCTCCTCCATCCTCCGGAGAATTTAAAGCTAGCCCTACCTTTTGTGCATCTCCGGTTCCCCATGCTGGAGCCACCACGTGAAGCACATGGTCACACTGTAGATTGTAGCCACGGGTTTGGAGAACTGTGCCCACGTCGACAGCTACCCCTTGTAGAGCTGTGTTCAACTCCTGCTGGATCTCTGGTCCAGCTTTTTCCAAAATGGCCTGACAAAGGGGCCCACTGTTCAGCGCAAGATCCGAAGGAACGGAATTGACCACAACATGGGTCTTAAAGACAAAACCAAAGATTTGTTTCACACCAGGAATTCGTTCATCAATGACCACTACACGCGAGCTGCTGGGCTTGATGTATTTAGTTGAGAAACATTCAAGAGCAAAACAGAACTGCCCAAAATAAGTTCTAAATGGTATGGGAATCGCGAAGGAGTCCAGAGGAAAGTCGCACAGTAGCTGATGAAGATGCCACATGCACTGTGGGGCCTGAGAGATGGGAGTGGTTTCAGCACGCAGACAGCACCAGGCAAAAGTGTGAACACACAGTAGCCCGGGAGCAGTGAGCATATTAGTTTGACCAGATCAAGACTGTCTGCAGTAAAACGGTGCCAACTGGGCTAGACGTGATACCCTGGGTGGCATGTCAGGTGCCAAGCCCCTGGATGCCATGCAGACAGTGAGTGAGCAGCTGTAGAAGCTTTAGCATCAGAGAGCACACGAGCAGGTGAATCAGGCTGTGTTAGAGAATCCAGGAGAGGAGAATATGACACACCTCACAAGCCACCGAGGAGGAAGCACTGCAGTCCATTACTAACACCAGTGTGAATAATTCCCATCAACACACAGTGTCAGGGGATTAAGAATAGAACCCATTCAGAGCCGAGAATTTAGCTCAGCAGCATAAGCGTCTGCCTGGCAAGTGCAATGCCATGAGTTCGATTCCCAGCACTAAAAAAAAAGAATAGAACCCATTCCCGTTCCTGATCCTTGTTTAAAACAACATTTGATTTTATTTTTAAACATGAAAAACAAATTATTTTGATGTTTTAAATTAGGACAGTGGCCAAGAACCAGAATACATTCCAGTCCTCCCAACGGTTGGTTATGGGACTTGGGCAAATTAGCTAAAGCCTCTAACTCTCCTGCCCTCGCCGGTGTGTGAGGATGATCACCCCACAGTCTACTTCATGGCACCAAAGCATGCCAAGCACCCAGCACCATGCCTGGCACAAATAATAATCCACGTTAGCTGTGACTCTTGTAATTATTACTTAAGCTTCTTGTAATTCCAAATTGAATTGATCTTCTAGTTCACTAAACTAAGAAAAAGTACTTTTTAAGAAGTAATATCTTGTATAAAATAGGAGAAAACTTGCCCAGTAAAATAGGACAAAATATTTGCAACTCAGATATCTCTTTTAAAAAAAATACTCAAAATGTATATTGAACCCAATAACAAAGAAATCCCTCAATTTGAAAGCAGACAATCTAAACGGATGTTTCTTCAAAGAACACATACACACATCCAAAAGCACATGAAAAGATGTTCAACGTCATGAGCTACTGGGGAAATGCATCACAGTGCCTGGGGGGTCGAAGAGAAGGATGCTCACCGTAGCATCTTGCACGCCCTTTTTCACCAGCAGGATCTTCAAGCCTCCTGGGGCTGTCAGACAGGCCACTTCCTGTGACGTGACAGGTTTCGCTGCTGGTCCTCTAGGCAGGGAAGTTGTATCCGGCTTGGACACGCTGACTGACAGAGTGTCTTTAAATATAGTTTCCACAGCTTTAGCAAAAGCCTCTGCTGTCTTCTCCGATGAGTCCACAAGATAAATCTCTCTCAAGGTGCTCCCAACCTGCCTAAATTCCAAGCTTTCCTTGATGGACAGAACAATGGTCTCCACACACCGCTGTAAAGGGAAGCCAAAGACTCCAGAACTGATGGCGGGAATGGCTATGGATTGGCACTTGTGTTTTTCTGCTAAAAGAAGACTGTTTTCCACAGCTTTCTTTAACAGGTACACACACCTCGGGGCCTCAGATTCAGACCACTTGGGCCCCACCACGTGGATCGCATGGCGGCAGGGCGGGTTCCCCACCCTTGAGAGGATGGTGTCGCCTGGCAGGAGGCGGCCGTCCCTCTTCACGGCCTTCTCACCACAGTCCTCCTGCAGTTCCCGGCCAGCTGCTTTTGAGAGGGCACCAGCAAGACCGCCCAGATGCTTGAGGTCTTCATTTGCTGCATTCACCACCACATCGACTGGAAACTGAGTCAAGTCACCTTGCTGGGCAGTCAGACTGACACCAGGAGCCACCTGCCTCTGGATGAGGTACTTTGACCGATCAGCTGTGCCTCTTACCTGTTCCTTATTCTCCAGTTCAATGAAACAACCGTACTTCTTCCTAATCTCACCTCTGCAAAACTGTGCTTTGTCTTGGAAGAACTGCCTGGCTCCTGGCTTGTCAATAAAGACTCTTCTCACAAAGACAGACTTCACAATTTCCCTGACTGTGTCCACAGCATCTAGCACTTGGTCCTTGGGGCCAACTAGTAAAATGCCTTTGGGTTTGTTCTCTGGATTGAAAAGTATCTGCATATCTCCCTTATTTATTTTTGACCCGAGGAGCTTCTTGTCTTTTTTTAAGTAGTCTACAATCAAGGATGTCTCTACTTCAACCAACCTCTCTATTTTCATGTGTTTTTTCAAGAATTCAAGAACCAAGCGGACAACTTCACTTACTTCTTTTGCAAGACCTGCCACAATGACTTCACCTGGGCTGCCTGCAGTGGATTTATTGATTAGGATGTTTGTGGAAGCATAAAACTTTTTTTGGACATTGGCAATAAACTGTTCCCATTTGCCAGTAGTAAGAATTTCCTTGCCCTCAACGTCAATGTGTTTACAATCTAAGGCACTGAGCATTTGTTTTTCAGCTTCTGCCAGGACTTCAGAAGAACAGCTGGTTAGGAGGACAGTGGTACCCTTGAGTTCATAAACTGTAAGATTCTTTTGTGCTATAAAAAAGGACTCAGAGAATTTTTTCGAGTTACCTTGCAGTAAAAACTGGAAGACCTCAGGAGAGACCTCAATGCTTTTCTGAGCCATAGTGTGCACTTTTTTCTGAATTTCACGCTTCGCTTTGTACACATCGATGTGGGGTCCTTTAAGGCACAGGTTCTGAGCATTCGCATCATAACGAACCTCCATGTCTGGGCATTCTGTGCACATACACTCCAGAACACCACTGTGGTGCAAAAGAAAATACTGTTCTGAAGAAATGGCCACTTTTTCCTTCAGACTTTGCTCTTCCTTTTGAATTTTTTGAGTAGTCTTTTCTATTAATTCCTTGAATTGTGGACTAACATTTTGGATATCGTCTGATTTTCCTGTTAAGGTTACAATCTCCTTAGAGGTATCAAACTCGATCAAAATCCTATCATCTTCTAAGTCGTTTTTTATGACGTCCCACACTCTTGCAGTCACGTTAAGTGAAGTGACTGTATATTTAGAGCTGAGGCCAGAGAGTGCTGACGAAGCATCTGTCTGCCATGTCTTGATTTTGGGTCTTCCTTGATTGACTAAGGTGGCTGCAGGTCTGATGGTAACTTTATTGTCCACTTGGGACCATGTTAGCGAACAGTGATGCTGTGCCATTTCATCATCCAGCTCTTTTCTCAGATGGGTCTTTTTCTGCAAGAAGTTCCACAAAGGCAGCACCAACGACTCTTGAAATGGTGCTGGCAGCTTGATGAGAGGCTGTTCCTTTCCGTACAAGGCTGTCCCCAAAGAGTGATAGTAGGGGAAGACAGAGAGCGGCATCTTATTGAAGTTGTGTTTCTTGGTCAGGATGGTGTCTAACACTTCAAAAGCAAAAGAAATTTTAAAAAGTGAAAATAAGGTGACTGTAATAATATATGCTTTAAAGTAAAACAAGACTATCCCATTCTACAGGGAAATAAATCTTAATGTTTGTAGAACGTCGATGACATATTTTTAAAAGGCAGCTCTACTTCCAAAGTGCTCAAATGTAGTCACAGATAGCCTCTAGTTAGTGCAATAATTACTTTAGAGCCAAGTCAAGTTAAAATTCTGTTTTCTGTTTTCCTGATAGCATGACTATATTGCTACCACACTAAGAAATACGAGTTTGGTCAAAGTCATGGAAATGATGTTCGCTACTGTGTAAACAGTATTTTGGTGTTCAAAGTGAAGCTTGTTTGAGCAGCAACCTGTTTTTTTCTTCTCCATTCCCACAATTTTAGCTTCAATAGTCAACTTACATTCCATTAGCATCTTCACAAGGAGGATAACTGCAATAGCTTCCCATGTACCAGACACCACTGTAAGTGCTTCACACAGATTCAACTCACTTAATACTTACAACAACCCTTTGCAGTAGGGAGCTATGAGTATGATCCTTTTTGATAAAATGATAAAACAGAGGCTGAAGAGCTTAAATTTGGTTCCATATCTGAGCTCAGATTTATCATCTGTGAGCTCCAAAGTTCACATTCTTCCAGCCTACCAAATGAAAACCATCCTCACAGTCCTCCGGGGCCCAGCCCATAGGCTACACCTCCCTCTGTCCCTCTACAATCCCCTTCTGCAGCATGTACTGAGACGGCCCCTCGCACATCTATGTGTGTGTCTGTGTGCTCTTCTCCTCCTCGGAGGCCCTCTTCATTTTGTTAGGCAGGTACACGGGACAGCATCGGGAAGGGAATCAGAATGAGGAACACTAACAAGCTGGATTAAAATAGTGTCCGTGGTGAAAAAGTTGTTAAACATAACTGCATTGTGTGTGATTCCTCAGGCTAGTGTCAGGCATGATGCAAAGCATGTGACCAAAAATATAAACCCAATTTCTCCCTACAGTCCTTAGGGGCTCTGCGGCTGGGCAATACCAGTGACCACTAGTACATTTTCGGCACCGATGCCAAGCACTTTGCATCTGTTACCTCACAATATTCTTGCAAGGTAACTAGAAATGTCATACCTAATATATGATAACAAATCAGAGGGTTTGGTGGGTTAAAGTAACTTACCCAAGACCACAAACCCAGTAAGCACCAAAACCAGAATTCGAACTTTTGTTGAACTAAGAACTATTGAAGATGTCAGCTGAAATGCCTGTCCCGGCTGTAAAGAACATGCCCTGAATGAGGACCCTGCAGATGAAGGGGAGTGGAGGAGCACTTCATAGGAGCCTGGTGTGTTTCTGAGTATGTCTTTACCGAAACTTGCTGAAATTAACTTGAAATGAATGTGAATGGCTAAGATACAGATCACCTCTTTCTAAATACGGTATTTGAAAGTGTTCAAGAATGCTATTTTTCAGTGCACTGTAGGTAGACTCGTGAGAGAATCTCCTTAATGTTTCTAAACCTTGAGAACTTCTCCAGAGTGTGAATCACTGACCTCATTAAGCATCATATTCCAGAAGGACAAGTAATTAACTCCATTTCCAGTCATGAATAAGCAAAGAAAGCACATCAGAATCTAACCAACGGCCAGGATCTGCATCACATGGTCTAGATTACGCCTGGTACACTAGGCTAAGAGATGTTACCTTTTCTGTCACAAAATTCAACCAGAGCTGAACTCTCTTCAGGAAAACACTCAATGTGGGCCACTCTTCCTCCTCCATGCAAAGGATTTTCAAAGAAAATTTGTAGCTGGTAGTCATCAACATCAGGGGGCACGTTTTCAACCCGGACTGTTTTTGTTTCTTCTAGAAGTCTTGGAGACAACTAAAGTCCTTCACTCAAATCATGACTGGCACAGTCAGAAACAAATTTCATAGTGTCTACAAAACAAAGAACATTAGGAAATTACTTGAGGTGTTTTTTTGTCCGTGGATGAATAGGGCTGGCAGACACAAAGGGCAGGGCCCTGAGGAGACAGCCTTTACAGGAGCGAGCTGAGGCCACTCGATTCGGTCCCCTTTCCTCCCCTTTCCCGTAGCTTGTGGCTCACAGCTGAGGGAGCCAGCTTTTCCCCTTTCACCTTCATTATTCCTATACAGAGGCTTGAGGTTCTCCAGAGCAGGAGCTGCAACTTATGCATGCTCACACCCCAGCGCCTAGATCAGTGCTTGGAGCACACAGCAGTGGGTTCTACAGTTGGGATCTGCATGTCCCCCAAAGCCCATGTGCTAACGGCTTGGCCCCCAGTTTGGCGTGATTGAGAGGTGGCAGAACCTTTAAGAAGTGGAGCCTAAGAAGAAGTTTTCCAGTCACTGTGTGGGGCGAAAGGGGACAGTGGGATTCTAACCTCCTCTTCTCTCTCTTTTGGCCACGAGGTGGACAGTTTTATCGTGCTGCCAACAAAGTGTGCTGCTCAGCCACAAGCCTTAAAGCAACAGGGCCAACTGACCATGGACTTATCCCCCAAAACTGTGAGCTAAAATAATCCTTTTCTTCTGATATGTTGACTGTCTCAGGTATTTGTGACAGTAATTGAAAGCTGGTTAAAATATTAGGTGTTCAAGGTATTTGACCAGTGAACAAGAGCAAAGCCATTTAGATTCCCCTTATAAGAATAATAATAAAGTTGTCAAATGTGATGGTGCACACCTGTAATTCTAGCACTCAGGAGGCTGAGACAGGAGAGTCACAGGTGTGAGGCAACAGTCATAAGTATCCCAGCCTGGGCTACATGTGAGTTCGAGGCCATCCTGGACTACATAACAAGACCCTGACTCAAAAACTAAAATAACAATAAGACAACAATATCAATAATAACAATAATAGCAAAAAACTTGAAATAAGAATAACTATTAAATCCTTACCATGTCTCAGGCACTATGCTAAATGCCTTTTAAACATTACCTACTATTTCATTGTGATGCTGGGGATAAAACCCGGGGCCTCTTACCTGCTGGGCAACTGCTCTGCCATTGAGCTCCCTCCCCAGGCTACCCCCATATTGTAGGCAAAGGACACGAGGTGCAGAGAGGAGAGTACCTTAGTCAGCCTTGTATAACTAGTTCAGTGGCAGAGCTGGAATTTTGACTCCAGGATCTCCGTTCTTGACTGACCATTACATAGCCATGACTGTGGACTGAGGCCTCAGAACTGGAAAACTTCCTGGTTTTAGGTGAGGATAATTCCTCTCCTGACAATGACCCTTAAGAATGCTTATTCACTGCATTACATGCACTTTCTCATTCCTGTGTATGTGAATGACCCTCAAAGTACTAAAGAGAAAAATGGTCAACTGGATAAGAGAACAGAACGTAGGCTGCTTGGATTCAGACCCAGATTTTCACTAACTGGAACCTCTGTGCCTCTCTCAACCTCCCGTGTATACTGCGGGTAATAAGAGTAACCTCATAATCTCACAAGGTTGTTGAAGGGAAGAAATAATTCAATACAGGTAAAAGGCTGAGCATAGTACCTGATTTACTATAACCACTATGTGTTTTTTGTTATCATTATTTTCCAGTAAATCCAGTTCGGAAACATCAATAGTTACTTCTCCCAGTGAGATAATACATGAAAATGTCTACTCCAAAGAAAGACTTATTCTGTCTGTCTTTCTGCCTCTCTGTCTCTGTCTCTGTCTCTCTGTCTCTCTCTCTCTCTCTCTCTCTCTCTGACACACACACACACACACACACACACACACTCACACGCTAAAGTTCAATCCATTAAACAATTAAAATTGGTGAGAATTTATTTTCAAAACTTAGGTACTTTTCTTCTAAACAGAGAAAGAAAAGCATCTATATTAGCTCTTTTACTGCCACCACAAAAAGCTGGACGTTCCTCGATGTTCTGCTGCTGAGTATCCCAAACCCAAGGTGCGGTGCAAGAGGAAATGTCACTCGCGCTTACCTGTGTGCTTTTTAAAGGCAACCACAGCAACAGCAAAATCTCGTATTATTTCCACCTCGAAGTCATCACTGGTCAGGCCAGTTACGTTCTCCACTAACAAGGTTAACATCATGTCAGTCACATTCGTGTGGAGGTTTTCAAATGCCACCAAACTGGGAACATGTTCACATTCTCTTGGGATATCTTCCACCTCTTCTGACACACCTAATGTTAGGCGGACAAAAAAGAGATACGAGATGTTCTTTATCCACCATAGTCTTAGCAAAGTAAATAATCACTAGGCATGCCCGTTTCTTTCCAGACATCTTGGCCAACTCAACTAAAAATCAAGCCTTAGGTGGGTTTTCCTTCATTTAGTTAGAAATGAAATGTGATATCCCACTGTCCACTGTTTGCAGCTCAGGTGTATCACATCCTTTCCTGCCTTGTGTGTCTGACGAACCTACCTTATCCTTCTTAGCACTTGACACATGCCCCTATCACAGCTCTACATTAAAATGATTAAACTAAGCTTCTCAAAAGCGAGGTAGCGCCGACTCGTCCTTGCATTGCTGGCCCATGGCACACAGCTGAAACTCAGGAAAGGTTTGCTGAACTGGAGATGACTGCTTGGCTCTCTGGAGGAAAACAAAAGTATCCAATCACACACACACATGCCAAACACAAGACAGTTTAAGGGTTCAAGAACAACACAGCATTAAAGAAATAACTATGAACAAAAAGAGTGGGTACTGGGCTGTGATGAGTGATGTGTGATTGATCTCTGAGTGCCACTCTACCACACGAGACCACGGACAAGTGTTTTCACAGTAAAATGAAAGTGCTGGCCTGTGTGAACTACACAGTAAGTCACTCCAGCAGCACAGTTTTATAACACTGTGATCAGCAGCTTCATCCTGAAAGAAGTGTGGTGAACTGATAAAGAGCATCCAGGAGCATTTCAGGAGCCCAAGAAATTTACAGAAGGCTGGTGTGGAAAGGCTTCTGTGAAGAGGAAAGGGTACAGATCGTGAAAGATCTGTACCTTTGTAGAATTGGGGAAACAAGCCAGGTAAAAGGTTTGCTAACCACTCAATAGAAGACCTCTTCTTCCTCTCTTAAAGGAGCCAACATAAAGGTCTATGTAAGACTACCTATTTAAATCCACCTAAGTTCCTAGATGCTTGCTATCTTTGGAGTCTGGGTCAGATAAAAACAGGTTAGAAAATGGGTCTAAAATCTTCATTGTTGGTGAGTGGCTAGGTGGATCTCCCTGACAATATAATTTGAATTTTAAGCAAATTTGCAAGAATGCTTAGTAAATCAGTTAAGACAAAGTTATGGTAAAATTTATGAAACCATGAAAAACAAACCCTTCATTAAATTTTCGATCTAATATCCTGCAGAAATCCACAAGATCATTAATACCTAATTTGAGAAGCTGTACTCTGATAAGGTAGAAAACACAGAAGAAATGGGCAGATTCCTAGATTCATGAGTTACCAAAGCTGAATCAAGAAGGTATAAAATTTCTAAATAATCCAATATCAGTTAATGAAACTGAAGAAGTAATTTTAAAATTGCCAACAAAGAAAAGCCAAGGAACTGATAGATTCACTCCTGAATTTTGCAAGAATTTAAAAGAAGACCTAATGCCACTACGCCTCAAACTAAAAAAATGAAATTGAAAGAGAAGCAACACTCCCAAACTCACTCCTGGAAGCAAGAATTACCTGATACAAAAACAAGAGAAGGAGCCAACTAAAAAAAAAGAGAACTACAGGCCAAGAAGGAACATAGATGCAAAAATCTTTAGTCAGATACTGGCAAACAGAATGTAGCAAATAATCAAGACGATTATCACAATGACCAAATAGGATTTATCCCATATATGCAAAGATGGTTCAACATGCACAATAAGTTTAATACATCACATGTACAGGACTATGGACAAAAACCATATGATCATCTCAATGGGTGCAGAAAAACCGTTTGACAAAGTCCAATACCCATTCATGCTAAAAATCTGACAGAAAATGATAATGGAAGGGTTTTACCTCAATCTGATAACAGCCATCTATGACAAACCAATAGCCAAAATCATACTAAAAGGACAAAAACTGAAAGCTTTCACTCAAAAATCAGGAACAAGACAAAGATGACCAGTATCATCATTACTACTCAACATAGTCCTGGAAACTTTATCCAGACCAATTAGACAAGAAAAAAAAAAAACGATTAAGAAGAAGAAGAAGTTAAATTATCATTATTTGCTTATTACATGATACTCTATATAGAAAGATCTCAAAAACTTCACCAAGAGACTTCTAGATTTAATAAGCAGGATACAATGTCAACACTCCAAAATCAATAGCGTCCCCACACACAAATAGAAAATTCACTGAGAGAAAAATTAGGGAAACAATACCTTTCACAATAGTAGCAAGAAAAATGAAATACATGGAATCAATCTAATAATAATAATGATGAAATATCTATAGATTCAAAACTACAATACTCTCAAAACAGGAAACTAAGTAAGATATAAAGAAATAGAAGGCCCAGGGATATAGCCCAGTGGCACAAGCACCTGCCTGGCAAGCACTGGTCCTGAGTTCAATTCCTGGTACCAAAAAAAAGAAAGAAAGAAATAGAAATAGATATCATTTTCTTGGATAGCCACAATAAATTTAATGCAATCCCAACCAAAATACCAATAGCATACCTCACAGAACTAGGAAAATAATCCTAAAATTCATTTGGAACTAGATGAAATCTCCAATAGCAAAAGCAATTCTGGGTAACAAAGGCAAGGCAGAGGCATCACAACCCCCATCTTGAAATTATACTACAAAACTACAGTGGTAAAAACAGCAAGGATCCTTGGGTCTAGTTTGCGTTTTTTTTTTTTATTGTTGTTTGTCTGTTTTGTTTTGTTTTGTTTTTATAGCAATCTTGTTTTGGACAAAGGTACCAAACACCTTCACTGGAAGAAAGATAGCCTCTTAAATAAACTGTGCTGGGAAAATTGGATTTCCACATGACAAAGATTAACGTAGATCCACATCTGTCACCCTACACTAAACTAAAATTGAAATGGATCAAACAGATAAATATTAAAACAGAAACATTTAATCTCCTGGAAGATAAAAGAGATAAAACACTTGAAGAAATAGGTATAGGAAAAGACTTTATGAACAAAATCCAAATAACACAGGAAATATTACAAAGAATTGAAAACTGAGATCTCACCATCTCACCATAAAAAGTCTTTGAACATCAAAAGAAACTGCCAACAGAGTGAAAACATAACCCACAGAAAGGGAAAAAATTTTTACTAGTTGCTCTTCAGACAAAGAAGTAATAACTAGAATATATAAAGCATTCAAAGCACCCAACTCCCCCAAATTTAAAGTCCCAGTCAAAAAAATGAGCATGGAAAATGAAGAGACACTTCTCAGATGAAGAAGCACAAACAGCAAATAAATACATGAAAAAAATGTTCAACTTCACTGGTCATTCATGAGATGCAAATTAAAATGACACTGAGATTTCATCTCACCCAAGAAAAAATGACTACATTAAAGAAATCAGCCAATAACAAATGCTGGCAAGAAGGCTGTAAGGAAAAAGGACCCTTTGCCATTGTGGGTGGGAGGGTAGACTGGTACAACCAGTGTGGAGAGTCCTTGAAAAACTGAAACTATACGTTGCATTTGACCCAATTATTCTCCTTCTAGCATCATGGCATAGGAATATACGCACACCCACGTATATAGCACCACAGTGTGGAACAGCTAAATCTGGGAAACAGACCTGATGCCCATTAGCAGATGAGTGAGTAAGAATATATGGTTTTTATATACAATGGAGTGCTACACCATAAAGGATACACTTGAGACATTTTTAGGTAAATGGACGAATCTTAAGACCGTACTCTTTAAGTGAAATAAATTGGACACAGATGTTTAAATATCAGTGTTTTCCTTGTGGGAGAAACCAAAGCACACATGACACACACTGGGAAGCAGGAAGGAAGTGTTCAAGTGGGAGAGGACCTAGGAAGGGGGAGGAGGAGGGAAGGAAGGCAAAAGGAAAGAAGAGAACAGAAGGCAAAAACAGAAGCAAAGCTTTTGCAAATAAGGAGGGTAAGAAGGGGTGAAGGGAGGGAGGGGAATGGGGAGAAAAGAAGCATGATCCGTCCTGTCCGGGTACAAACTCCCTGTGAGGAATGCAGTCATTATGTGTGTCATCATGTATACCGATAAAATCAATTAAAAAATACATTTTAGATCCAGGATATACAATAGTAGGAGTATACATATACAAATAGCTACTTCCTCTGAAACTGAGCTTGATTCTACAGAAGTTAAGGCAATTTCTCAGAAAATAATAAGGCTTTAAGAGATCACAATAATAAACACCAGGATTTGAATAAACAGTAATGAGCCAATTTCAGATCTGAAAGATGGAAAGCAAGAATTAATCCAAGCACACAAAAAGATTCCTATTTCATAAGAATCTTAAGCTTTTTATAAAAGGTGCTTATTGGATTCTATAATGGAATTGTAAATTCACATCAGGTGAAAACAGTCTGCATGTTCCTAACCACTAATTAGTCATTTTTCTAGGTAATGGAAGCTCTCATTCTCATGCTACTTAAAAATCAACAAATAAACAAAAAGAAGGCTGCAGGAAACTACCATTCTTGTGACCAGGACAATGTTTTTTCCAGATCTCTTTTTCCCAAAGATGTGGGTACTTGTGTCACTGTTTCTTTCTTGCTAGGTTCACTTAGCATAGTTTCTCATTTAGCAGCAAGCTTAATCACGTGAACGTGCTGCTGCTTTGATCAGGCAGCACCACAGACTAAGGCACGATAGTGTGTTCAGCAGCAGAGTCCACGCCATCTAGTTGTCTGCTGGCTTTTCCTACAGCAGGAGATCAGAAGAGCTCCTGCCTTTGGGAAGACGGGACCTTCCCTCACAGGCCACCACCTCAGGGAAGCTGTGGCCCACAGAGAAGTCACGCCTCCCTGAAGCAGGTCCAGAGGACAGGTCTGCACACACAGGGCTCACTGCGCAGTGCTGACTGACTGACCACGCACGGCGCCCACAAACACGACATGCTTGTCCTTGTTTCTCACTGGGCAGTTGGGCACACGTGGGCTTGAGAGTTCAGTTCATTGCCACTGCCCCGGGAGTCTTCTGTTCTACCCTCACTGCAACACATTACTGTCTCCAGAGGGAACTGTGCCCATCCTGTGAACCAACCTCTGAGAGCTCAAGGAGTTCTCATTGCCCAAGTATGAGGATCATGCATCGCATGGCAGCTCCTAGGTGGGCAAACTCTGTTGTGTATGTCACAAAGACAGGATAGGTCCTCCAGGTGTCTGTCTGTCTCTCTCTCTCTCTCTCTCTCTCTCTCTCTTTCTCTTTATTAATTAACTTTATTGATCTCAAGTGTCTTATTTAATCAAAACAAAATTGTCTGGTGAAGGTCAGAGTCATTTCAACTGATATTTTACCTGGTTCTTTGACATCTTCTTTGGTCTTGGATTCCTGAAACCCAGACAATAAAGTAACATTAATATAGGGCTAATAATTTCTTTACATTAAGAAGATGACCCTAGGATCACCCTGGAGATGCAGAGAACATAGAAACCCAAACAGGAAAGCTCCAGTGACGGGGCTCTTGACTGCATCTGGGGCCGCATGTCAGAGCTTATCTCCTTACTAGTCACAATAATCATTGTTGAAAATGAGACGCAAACAAAAGAAATCCCAGTGTACATCAACTGGGATTTTATTTTTGTGTTTTGAGACAGGATCTCCCTAAGTAACTGAGGCTGGCCTAGAAATCACCATCCTTCTACCTCAGCGTCTCACTTGCTTGGATTATGAGCATGCACCCCTGCACCAAGCTCTGCACCCAGTGTCAGGGGCTCGGGGTAAAACCTAAGTCAGACAAAGAGCTTAGCTCATGATGTCTTTCCACTTAACATTTACTGTTTACTATACAAGCAGAAAGGTTCCGGGTCTTCAAAGCAGTCATTGCACTAAATCCTCACAAGAATCTGACAATCTCCCTTACAGTTAAGGAAAGATTACCTGCAGTACGAACCACTGTCCCCTCAAGATGATGTAAAGGCAAAAAGAAAATAGCAAGCTGCAAATTACAAAACAGCCAAGGCCAACAGATTCAAAATTTACATCCTAAACCAGTGGTGGTGACATTTTTAGAGCTTTCAATGATGCAAACAGCTCGCAGGGCACACGTGCCGGAGGTTCACCGCCCCCACCCTGACCGTCCTGGGGACTCTCACATCCTGCCTTTTCAAGTGTCTAAAGTCAAACAAAGCGCTTCCCTCTTCATCACTCTATGTGGCCCCCGCACTGCCTTTGCTCCTGCGCATGTGCAGCCTACTTTTCTCACTCCACTGTGATGAATGCTTTACCTCCTCTGCTCAGATGCCTGGATCCCTTTGTTTACTTACAAAACGTGTTGGAATTTTCTCCTTAGAATCTGGGACTTCATCCGGAGTGGTGGGCAGCTGGACTGTTAACTGGTACGTCCCTTTTCCTGGCAAGACTAACTCGTGATTTGGTTTTTGCAGAACTGTCTGTCGAACTGAAATGTCAAAAAAAATATGAAAATAAAGCCAAGTGACAAGCAGCTGTCATTTATATAAGTATCCCATGGTGTCCGTTGGTTTCGTCACTCTGTCAATAGTTGAGCTAGTTTCTCAAGAGACGCTATCCATAGTACACAGAGGGAAACTTTAGAAGCAGATGTGAATTTGCAGTGCATCCTCCAATATATTTTAAAATAAATAATGCTAGAGTTTGGACATGGAACATCCCTCAAGGGCCCAGCACTGAAATACTAGTTTCCAGCCTCTGAACCAACAGCAAGTGATAGAACCTCTAAGCGGCAGAGCCTGGTGGGAGCGAGGTAGGTCACATGCACCAACCCTTAAAGGGAAAAGGGGACCCTTCCCCTTCCTCTTCCTCCCTTTTCGCCTTCCCACCATGAGAAGAGGGCTTCCTCTTCAACTACGCCCGCTATGATGTACAGCCTTGCTGAGGACCCAGAAGCAAGAGGCCAACTGATGCAGGACTGACCCCTCCAAAACTATTGAGCAGAACTACACCTTAAAAATTGCGAATCTCAGGTATTTTGTCACATTAATGGTAAGTTGATTACAAACACATTTAGTGTATTATTCAATAGGCGTTGCTAAAAAATCCTGTCTTTTTTTTTTTTTTCATTTTTATTGGTACCAGGGATCGAACTCAAGACTGCCTGCTTGCAAGGCAGGTGCTTATGCCACTGACCTAAATCTCCAGCCCCCAAAATGCTGTCCTTTTATTAATGAGGCTAGTGGAAATTTTTTTGTACCAGTTTAGTTTAAACTGAAGAAAAACTGTAAAGAACCACAGTGCCTGTCACAAAGACATCAAAAAGGTGATGATTTTCATTCTACACTAATGTGACATAATGAAAGCAACCCTCCTGTAGAGCCAGGGCAGACTTGGTGCCTGGGACATGACGTGATCAAAGCCACATTTTCTGAAGGGATTCAGGTGGCCACGAGCAAAATGACCAGGAGCCTAAACAGAAAGCTGTTTCAGCCAATTTGTTAACCTGTGATGATAAGAGCCTCCCATCTGTTAGTAAAGGGAGTGCAAAATGAAAGAATGAGGGCCAGAGATTCAGCTCAGGGGCACAAGTACCTGCCTGGCAAGCATGAGGTTACGAGTTTGATCCCCAATACAAAAAAAAGAAGAACAAGAAGAAGAAAAAGAGGAAGAAGAAGAAGAAGAAGAAGAAGAAGAAGAAGAAGAAGAAGAAGAAGAAGAAGAAGAAGAAAGGAAGAGTGATACTTGCAAATATAAAATCAAAAATAATTAGCACTTCAGGAGAATGGCAGCAGTAAACAAACTGAAGAGCGGACAAAAGAGTCCAAAGACCCGAATTCGAGTCCACAGGTTTAGCTCAGTGGCACAAGTGCCTGCCTGGCAGGCCCAACGTCATGAGTTTGATTCCCGGTACAAAAAAAAAAAGACCTAAATTCGACCTTCAACTCTGCCACAAACTAGCAAAGTGACTCACGGCAATGCTTTAACTCCTCTAAAATCTGTTTCCTCATTCAGAGTGGGGAAAGCATTACCAGTAAGCTGCAAAAGTTATCGTATCAGAAACTGAGACAACAGCCTCCTAAAACAATTCAAATTCTACCTTAATTGAACTATGCAGGTTGATCCTTGTTCACCTCATTCTCCCTGCATTTTGCAGAGATGATTTTTCCCCACCTGGCCAGCCAGCTCAAGTCACCCACCATCCTCACTGTCACTGATCCTTGAGCCACTTGCTTCTTCACAACATAATAAATACTTGGAGGGGCCTTGGATCCAGGCCTTTGTCCACACATCTTCACCTGGTTGGGCTTAGGACCCCGACTGCCCTTAACTTTGACTATGTCGCCGTGTCTCTACTCTTGCTATGGGTTACACTGAGGTGGTAGATTGGAATTAACTTGCCGGGATTCCAATAACATTTCAATGGGATTACAAATACAACTTTCTGGATTGTGAGGGTTGGTGAAGGGATTATAATACTCAGATTTTTACTATATTCAATACTTGGGTTACAACAAAGCTCAGATCATCTATGTTTAATTTTACTTAAGTAGATAGGTTTCCTCACCCCAAGGTGTCTGAGACAATCAGCAGGAGCTCAATTATGACCAGAAAGGATGACAAAATGTATACACCCAAAACAAGGTTTAACATGGGGTGGGGATGTGGCTCAGTGGTACAGTTCTTGCCTTGAATGCACAGGACTGCATTTCACCCCCAGTACCACCACCAAAAAAAAAAATTTTTAAGTAAATAAAGAAAACATGAGGTCCAGGGCTGATGGTATAGACAGCTCAGTGTGAGAGCACTTGCCTAACATGCATGAGGCCCTGAGGGCATCCCCAGCCCAGAAAAAGAAAAAGAAGGAAGAGGAGGAGAAGAAAGAGGAGCAGGAATTGGGGGAATAACCAGCTTTTCTCAACAAAATCATGTAACTATGAAAGCCGGATTATCACTTCCTACTCATTCCTATTTGCTGTGTGCCACTCTCTGCAGAGGAGCACTGGTGCCTCGTCTCTATTCTTCTGCCACTGGCATGAGGTCATGTTTCACGGCGGGCCTACACCTGGCAGGGCCACTGCCTGCCATGGAGGGTGGGCAGACGGCAACAGTGTGCTCTCTTTGGACACCCTGCCCCGCAGGAATGCCAGGACTGGCTGTTTATTGTCAGAGAATTCTGGAAGACTCCATACTTACGAAAGTGGTTCCCAAGAAGGAAACTGAAACTGAAAAAGGACTTTCCCCACCCTGAGAACTTTGCCCATAAACAGCTCCCAGAGGTTTTGAGTTCCTTAGCTGAGGGGTAAGGGAAAAGGGGGCACTGGACCCTCTGAGGTGCAGGGAGCCTGCAGCTGTGAAGAAGAAAGCCTCACAGGGAAGCTGCTTGTACTCAGCCTGCTGAAAATTTGTATGATGATTTCCATTTTCCTTCATTTTGTGTTATTAGCAGACCCCAGAGATTCTCCAAGTTCAGGCACTGAGGTCACCCCAGGGGCTGATTCCCACCCACCCACACTCACTTTGGGACTCTCTCCAACAGTTGCCCAGGTCCCTTGCTCACTGCCCTCTGGGAATTCAGAGGAAAGTCAGAGCCCACAATTAGAGCACTACTGCTGAGACTGACAGGACCCTCAGAAAAGCAATCCCTAAGGGGTTTTGATGTTGACAGCTGGAATCCAACTGAGCAAGTGACTGGCTGGACAATGACTCAGCTGCCCAGCCAGCCTTCCAGATAGTCACTCATGGAGGCAGTCCTTGGCAGAGACTATCCTTGGTTTTTCATAAACAAGGGTCTTCTGTCCTCTTCCACACTCACTTCCTGCACACCCATCTGTATGCCTTTCTCTTTCTGAGCCATTCCCCCAGGCTGGATCCCTGCTGGGCCATTCCAGCTGCCTGGTTCTCTAGGCCTCCCTGCCTCTCCTCTGGCCCAAAAGCTTCTAGGCCAATCCTTCACCGCGAGGCCCATAGGGCTTGTCTGCATCCTAAGCCATGAGACCGGGCCTTGCTTCCCAGGTAGGACCGCAGCTGGGAAGCCATGCTGGGAGAACTCAGCCCTGCAAGCCCAAGAGAAGGAAACTTTCCAACCCAGCATCACCTCTGAGCACCATTCGAGCTGTCACTCTGCAGCCACCCTGAGAGGAGGAGGAAACAACAGAGGTGGAGGAAGTCTCCAACGAAGTGTGTTGTTGATCTGTGGCGCCTGGCCTTCCCCTCCCAGCGCGGACCACAGCGAAGCCTGTATTTACACCTAGACCAGGTGCCTTTGGGTAGCACCACTGCCCCTCTCTAAATGACCCTGGACAAAGTCTAGAAGCCCTGGGAATCCCGCGACCCGGGAGGAATTACTAGGAGTTCTCATTTTTCTTAGCGTCCCCCCTAACAGCAACGGGGAGGGAGGGCAGCGGTGGGAAGGACAGGGACTATCTATCCATTGGCTGTTTTGGCCACAGCTCCCCAGCCCAGCGGACCGCGCAGGGGCGCAGCGCGCAGAGGACCGGCCGCGTCGGGGCGGGCGCGCTCCAGCTCTGCCTCACCTCCAGCTCCTCGGACGCCACCGCTGGGCGGGGCGGACCTGCACCCGCGGCCAGGACCCCGATCCCCCGGGGAAGGAGCGGGTGGCCGCCCCAGCCCGCCCCGCTCGCCCTCGCCGTGCGCCCCTCACCGTCCTCGGAGAAGAGCACCAGGAAGCGCCCCGGGCTCTCGGGGTCTCTGCGGACCTCACACTCCCCGCCGCCTCCGGAGCGCTTGCGGCTCTGGAAATAGGACTGCAGCTTGGTGCTCAGATTCTTGGGAGGGTCGCGGCCCCAGGATCCCTCGACCAGCAACGGGAAGGCCCGAGACGCGGCCATCCCGGGCTTAGCCATCCCCAGACTGGGCGGCCTGGCTGCTCGGGGAAGTTAACTTTGCCTCTTTCGGTTTCCTAGAAATAACCCTGGGGGCCTGACTTTCTTCTGTCTGCAGCTGAGCCGCCCAGGAAGAAGCACACCCTCTCCTCTGGCCACAGCAAGGGCAAGGACCACTTGAGCAGAGGCCAGCACTGCTGGACTGAGGACACAGGGATGGGTTCCTGTTTGAAACGCCAGAAGCCGACATTTTACCAGGGCATAAGTGGGCCAGCAAACTGGGACGCTCTTAAGACCTTCATTTGGAAGTAAGATCCACAATCAATGGACTTATGACTTTCCTTCCTATGAGTTTTGCTTTCCGACTGTCAATATTACGTGTCTAGAATCGTGAGCGAAAGGACAGCTCGAAGAATTTTGGAGGGGCCAAGTGGAAGGACACAGTCGCAGGCCAGCAGTGTGGGAGACCCCGGAGGATGACCTTGCAGGGCTTAGAAGGGGAGAGGGAGAGAGGCCAGCCCAGCTGGAGACTGAAGGCTGGGCTTGCTGTGCTGGAGAGCTCCTCTGAGGATGGCCTTAGCAAGTGGCTGGAAGGTGGTATCCAGTGGGGTGGGCAGAGAGGAGGAAGAGAAGCTGACATATGTATCCTTGCCCCCCCCCCCCCACCGTGATAAAAGTGTTTCAAGTCAGGGGGAGCTGCCCGCACTTCAGAGCTGCCAGGACAGAAGTGACTGTGGCCAAAGCAGCCTGGTTTGGGGGTGTGGGGGTGACAGGAAGGAGCAAAGGAAGCTGAGGCAGTGAAGGCAGCCCGCCCAGTAGCTTGACTGTAAAGAGAAAGGAGCTGGCAGTAGCTAGGCGGCTACATGATCCGGGAGGTGTTGTTTTCGGCTTTCCTGGCCCTAAGTATTGGTAAACGGGGAACATCTTAGGGAAATCACGGAGAGGGGAGATGGTGGAAGGGCTTCCCAGTGCCACTGGGAGCTGGACACCTTCCCTGGGGGCCAGCAGCGGGAACAGAGCAAGCAGCAGGTCCTTCTCAGTGTGCACTGAGCAGAGAGACTCTGCGCCTCTGTGGGAGAGCGGTGAGGCCCCCTCGGACCCACCAAAATCAGAGCTGCTCTTCTCTGCAGAGAAGCACATTGTACATTGTTGGTTGGTCAAGATGAAGCTGAATGTCAGGAGGAAGCGACTCAGAGCCATGCCAAAGAAGCTTCCTAGTCTTTTACTTCTGATCTATGAGGTGTGATCGAATGTTCAAAAATTACTGTAAAAGATATGTGGCCCTTGACTTCCCTTAAAATACTCCTCTGTGATTTAAATGTATTACCCCATCATTCTTACCATTTTCTGAAGCAGTTCTACAAGTCCACCTTGGCGAGGATCTTCAGTTGTTCTGTGGTGGCCACCTCGGTGTCCTGAATTGATGTGAAGCGTTTACTTTTCATTTTTACTTGGAGGAAGAGCTGGAAGTCCCATCTCCAGTGAACAATTTGGATGAAGACACAGTGGCATGTTGTGAGAAGCTTGCATTTCCATCGGATGACACTGCAGCAGCATTCACTGTGTATTTTAGCAGACCTGGTAAAGTCACTCGTGAAAGGGGACTTCGGAAACTGCATCAGAAAGCAAAAAGAACAATGTGGTCAAAGTGCGGGGGAGTATGCTGAAGGAACTTAATGAGACTTTACTGTAATTGTTTTTTTTTTTTTTTTTTTTTTTTTTTTTTGTCTTTTTATCAGTACCGGGGATCGAACACAGGACTGCCTGCTTGTAAGGCAGGCGCTTATGCCGCTGAGCTAAATCCTCAGCCCCATTGCAATTGTTTTTAAATATCTTGTTTTTCTGATGACACTGTACAATAGTGCTGAACAGTATCCTACTGTCTTCAGCTACCCCACCCTGGACCCCCACAGGAAATGGAGAGAATACTACAGGGCAGGGCAGATCCTGGCCAAACATGCAGAACTCTCCCAGGGCTTCCCCTCTGTCTCACCTCAAAACACAACAAAAAATCAGCAACCCCTTCCTCCGAGTTGGGGGCCAGATGCTTAGGCAAGTGTTTTCTTTAGCATCCTCGCAGCCACATGTTGTAAGAAGTGAGTTTTAGCCAGCATTTTGGGATTGCTTTATTAGCAAGGGGATTCCTGCTTTAGCAACGTGCCTCACTGCTGGAGCTCCGCTGATCACTCCTGGGTGGACTGATGAGAAGCCATCGGAGGGCAGGATAGCAGGCCTCGAAAGCCACGTTGTTAGGCATGTTATTAAACATTAGGGCCTGATGGACAAGGGAGGGGTCCAAAATAGCGAAATATCTTTGCCAGTTACAGAAACAAAGACTTCAGTGTATTCTCAGTGTAGTCTCAGACCCAATGTGATCCCACAGAGCACTAGGACCTGTTAGGTCATACATTGTGTGCAGCCTGGCCACCTCTCTCTCACACCGAGGCCCTCTACGTTCTCTGGTATCATGGTCCATATTCAAGGATATCAGAAAGGGGAACTTTCTTTAAAGACCGTCCCACCGAGGGCTGAGAACTGATTTAAATTCTTACATGATGAAGGCCTCTGAGGAAACACTGACGATGTAGATGGAATAGTGAAGTCACCTTCAAGATGCCAACATTCCAGAGTAACCTCTGATAAGTGTTAACCACATAAATCTGCCATATCCTCATGGAAGAGGTTCAACATGGTGAGGAGACCATGAAAGGCACCTTACCAGTTTGCTTCCTCTGTACCACAAACCCCAAAATAGGCTTCCTCTCTTTTCTTCCCGTAGGTGCCAAGGATTTCCCAGTCCCTAACCTGCACATACTAACACGTAGCAATAATCCATCACTGTCAACTAACTAACTGGTTAGCTAACCCTCGCCAAAAGGTCATTTTTATAAGCAACCCCCAATCCTTTGTCCACTGAGTGAGCTCCCACATTCTCAGTGTGTGTATCTCATTAAAGGTCTTTTTGTTCTTTGTCTTCCTGTTATTTCTGCACCTTCAGATTGTCAAAAATAATCACTCTAAGGGAAATGTTGATAAGCATTATAACCATCATAGTTCCTTGAATACCAGGAATAATTTTTGTGTGCGTAAAAAGATATCTAAACTCTCAATGAATCCCTTGGTGGCCCTGTGTGGCTTCTCTCTTGACGGTTTAGCTCTGTATCTACTTTACAACAACTTCTGCCTGTGCTCCTGCATGGTCACCTGTGTGTTTCACTGAATTCTTTCAAGGGCAGGAAGAACTGAGGACCATCACGGTGAGGGGCCTGCTCCTCTCTGCATCGGGACCCAGCTTCCCAGTGACAGTGGAAAGAAGATTTTAGAAGGAGCAAACTGTTGAACATCATTGGCTCCTGTGGGACTTTGTCTACTAAGTTATTTTCATTCTACCCAAACCCTTCTTTCTCCCCTCGGGTGCTTATCCTCTCTCCACTCTGAGTCTCCCACGGGTGTCTGATCCTAAAACCACCTTCCTCCCTAGGAAGCAGTGTCACCTGAGGACCTGGGAGCAGGGATGGGAGTGGAGGGGTGGCTTTCCAAGGCAGAATTGGTTATGTTCATGTCATTTTTCCTTGGTTCTCCTGCCTCACAGCCACAGCAGTGTCAGAATAATAGCCCCTGTGTGCATTTGGGGTTGAATTTCCATTTGCCTACTTCATCTAAATGCCACCGCTCAGCTTCTCTCCAAACTTCTATAACCGACCACCAAGCTACTTTCAACTTGCCTACAACAGGCACCAGGCCTCCCCTGCTCCAGGAGTGATGTAGGTTTCCCTGATACTATGGTTAGCTGGTGGTAGAAAGTGTTAATGTCTTTCCTGGCTATCCAGTTAACCACTGAATCAGACTCACAGGCATACAAGACAAGCATTTAACTCCCAGAGAGCACAAGCTAATTTTTATTTTTAAAAAGAATAACACACACATGCATGATCTCCACACTGATATTGTTAATTATTGAACAGTCAGCTTTTTGGGAGTAAATGTTTGCATAACCTGGGTATGATGGGTATGATGGTGTAGTTCCAGCAGTCTACTAGACTGAGGCAGGAGAAGTGAAGCCCAGCCCAACTTAGTGGCTTAGTAAGACCCTGTCTCAAAATTTAAAAAAAAAAATTTTAAGGATGCAACTCAGTAGAAAAGTCCTGGGCTTAAGCTTCAGTGCTGGAAAAAAGAAGTATGTGTAAGTATGTTATAAATTTTACAGATATAGGGCTGGGGGGGTTAGCTCAACAGCACAAGCACCTGCCTGGCAAGTGCAAGGTCCTGAGTGTGATCCTCCATACCAAAAAAAATTAAACCAAATTTTATAGGTATGATTGCCTGTAAAATAATTAATAAACAATAATAAAATATATAACACTTTGCTGTAATTTTCAGATAGCCATTGGGTTCTTGAAGTACGTTTCCAAGATTTTTGTTAAATCATCTGTAGCCTATCTATGGTTGCAAATGATGGATAAATGTCATTCTGCTGAAAATGCTGGTTGACTTTTCATTTGCATGAACAAACAAGATGCCGATGAAACAATGAAAGTAAGTCAGAACTCTTATTGGCCTGACTCCCTTATTACTGAATAGGATACTAGAGTCAAGTACTGGGAGAATAATTCTTTGATTGCATTTTTTTGATGTAATAATACAGGCATGGTATGCATTTAAGCATTCTGCCATGTGAGCATACTCTCCATTATCTTCCAAAATGTAGATAATATTCAAAACAGCTGAGCCCTGATTTGTAGTGTTTGGAAATTCAATGATACAAATATTCCTACTATGTCTGATTAAATTTCTGGTGTGATATCACTGAACACAGAGTTGGGAAGAGATAATAAGCAGGAAATCCACTCTTTGTACCACACACACATAAGGCATATACCACAATAACACAGGTAGGAGCTGTTATGGGTGTGTCTAGACGTCCCCACAAAGCCTCGTGTACTTTTAGATGGGCTTTTTGGAGACAGCTGACTCTCAAGTTTGTGATTGACTCATGGTTCAGTACTGGGATTAAGGCTGAGTGATCACTGGATCAGCAGCTGGTTGGATCGGCACCACCCTAATCCTAGTAGTCTGGGTGAGATAAAAGGAGCAGAGAGAGATTTACTTCCCTGCTCTGGTTTGATTTGCTGTTTTCTGCTGCCATGAACTGTTCTGCTCTCCCAAGCCACGTGCCGTGGAGCAGCCAGTTATGGACTGAAAGCTCTACAAATTGTGAGTTACATAAACATTTTCTTCCTCGATTTTGAGCATTGGGTATTTTGTCTCACCAAGAAAAGTAACTAAAATGGGAGCAAAGTGTAATCAAATAATTAGGAAGTGATACATTCTCAGTATTTATTATCTTTCAAAAATGTAACCTAAGTCAAGCATGGTATCATGCATCTGCTATCCAGCTGTAGAAGGGGGAGAAGACAAGAGCATCAAAAGTTTGAGCCCAACCTGGGCAGCTCAGCAAACTAACAAGAACTTGTCTCAGTAAAGTAATTTAAAAATAAAAGGAGTGTGAATGTAAGCCAGGACACAGGCCGTGGGTTCAATCCCCAATGCCACAAAATAAATAAATACATCTATCTATTTTGATGGCACTTTACACAGTGTGATGCTAATAACTGTCTCATAAAATTCCTGAAAATGTAACCATCAGCTCTAATGAACTAGTATAAACCAGGTCCAGCAAAAATTGGTTTCCTAGCAAAATTAATACTACTAGATAGAACAGCATGGGGCCACCCTATACCTAGGGCCGTTGTATAAACATTCTCCTGGTCCCATAGATTATAAAGCTGACTTTTCCATTGCCAGTTAGTCATATAAACATTTATTACTCTATTTATTACTTTTGAGAAATCTACTCAGGAAGAAATAATAAAAGCAGTGATGTAAACTATAAAACAAGGACAAATGTGGTAAAGTTGAAGTATAATTAATACTGACATCGTGATCAGAAACAAATAAACAACAAGGATAGCACAGAAGTGGATGTCGGCCCCCAGCCCGTGTCACCCTCTTTCACTCCAGTGGTTACTCCATAGTAGGAATCAGATATTCTTTATCCAAAGCGCCACGTCCTAGGTCCATCAAAGCTGAGGTAGAAAGCTAATATATTGGAGTATTGAGGGCAGGACACATATCTAAATCATCAATGTGGGGACCAAATATAAAGGAAACAACTACAAAAGCTAATAGAATTCAATATGAAAATCAAAAGAATTTTCAGGTTTGGGGTCAATTTCCAGGAAGTTATTCATATTTACCACTGTTAAGTTCTTGAATAATAAAGACAGAAAGATATTTCAGAAGTTCTACTAAAACATCTCAGATCATGCAACTCAAGGAAATAATGTATTTATTTTACTATTATACTACCAGCAAAGGGACTTCCTTTACAGCTAAAATAAAAACTTTAGCAACAGAATAAAAACACAAAATGAAGATTATGAACAATAAATAAGACTGACACTAAAATGCAGCCTTCTGAACTGAGTTCTAAATTCAATGATGAAAAAATAATAAATTCAATGATAACAGGGTTCTCTTTCTGATTTTCCATATCCGTGTTCCTCTTATCTCACAGTTTTCATTTTGTTCCTCAACAAAGTCACCATATTGACTCATTTTTGCAATCTCTCACTACACACAAAATTGGAATTTGGAATTCGAATTGCATTTCTGTCAACACGTTCTTGTCCCTAGTGTGTCTCTTGTACAAATGATGTAATTTGAAGATGTTAGTGGATAACAAAGTTGGTGTTTGTTTTGTTTGATATCTTTGTTTGATTTTAAACGGAGAAAATAAAAAGGTCACACTTCCTTTTCTTTTCTGTTTCTTTGCAGTGTTGCTACCAGTGTGCTCAGTGACAGACAGCAGAGAGCCACGGCATAGTGCGCTGTATTGCTTAGCTGACAAAGCTGCTTTTGAACGCTGCTGGTTCTATTCCTTTGACACTGGGCACTTTTACACTATGTGTTAATGCTGCATGACAAAATGCTCTGATTCCTAGTGCCAAAGGTCCAATTCAGTGTATATAACTGAGCACACTCATCCATTTGTAAACTTTTTAATCAGTGCTTAAAGAGCCCACCCTTTGCAAGTCATCCATGTTGTTCCTTAGACAGTTTGTCTTTGCTCAGATTGCTGAACAATGGTGAATTGCTGCATGGTTTCTGTATTTTTGTCTAATGAATGTTTTAATCTGATATATGCAATGCATTGTGTAGCCACAGTTTTCTGGAAAAGTCAGTCTTTTTGGAATTGTTTTACAGATCTTTAATAATCTTTTTCTTTAAATTTCAGAAAAATACTTTTCCTTCTTTATGTTTTTTATTTGTAAGACATACAATCAGAGTCACTGTTTCTGTTCAGATTTAATTTTAGAGTTTCTTCTCATCCTCTTGACATTATTACCTTTTAAGAAATGTAAAACTTTAATATTTGATTTTTTGGCTCATATATTCAGAGAGGTCAGATTCTTTTAACCCATCACTATCACCTCTGAAGGTCATTAGATAACCATATTATTAGTTCCTGGAATAACCTTCCAAGTGTATCTCTGTGCTGTGGAGAGGCGTGTGTGTGTATGACTTTTCCCTTTTTTTATATAAAAGCTAGCATACTGTACATGTGATCTGTACCTCCATGTTGATAAACAATCTACCCAAACAAAAGAAGTTCCTCCAAAAAGTCTTCTTCTTCTTCCCTGATTGCCCTCTGAAAATTCCCTTCCCGTATGATCACCTAGGGGACCAAGAGAGGGGGCCAGAGGGAGGGCTGTATAATTATATGCTATGACAACTGGACTTGGTTTACAAATACTAAATATATATGAAAACAGGAAAACAAAAGAACATAAAAATAGGAAAATAAAAAATGAAAATAGGAAAAAAGGAAAGTAAAAGTTTAAAAAATAGGAAAAGAAAATAAAAGTAAGAATTCAAATTAAAAAAAGAAAAGAGAGAGAAAGCTATAAACAACAAAAGTCAAGCCAGCAAGCTGAGGCAAAGTGGGACAAATTTATCAGGAAAAAGGATCTGCCATCTTCAGAAAGGCTTAAGCACGAGTACATGAACCCAAAACTACAAATCTTAAAAGAGCATCTCCAATCTGTCCTTTGATTTTTCTTACTCTTTTCTCTAGCGCTCGGAAAGTTAAGAGGTAAGCACTTCAGCTTCTTTGATTAGGGATTTAAACTGCTATTTGGCGATGCAGTGGGAGTTAATCATGGGTCTTGTCTTTGGAGACACTTTCAGAAGGAGTGGAGATCACACTCACAAAGCTTTTGGTTTGGATGCTTTTCTGCCCTCACATTGTAAGTATTTATTTCTCAGGCTCCCAGAGGTTCTCTTCTTTGAGGCTGTTGCATTCTCCGACCAGTTTCTCCCTCCCTGTGACCCTGAAGGTCACCTCACTTCCAGGCTGTGTTCTTAAAAACTGGTCTGGATTTGACCCTCAGACTCTGGAAGAATAATGTAAATGCTTTAGTCCAAATCCATCAGCCTTGCTACCCTTAGACAGTGCTGAAAGTTAACTCCTTTCATTTGTCTCTTCTTTCTAAAATGCTATTCCACAAGGCAAACTCACTGGTTTTTATGATACAAATAGATCCATTGATAAAACAAAAAGTATCCCTAGGGATCCTTACGAATTTATTAACAGTTTTAAACAGAAATAGGTCTGTTCCAATAATACACACCATCAGCCTAAATCCCTTCTTAATAACAGTCTTTGCTTTCATGGGCATAAAAGGGTTTTTTCCTTCTCACTCTATTACAAAAGATCTCTGCTAATTGATGACCTATAGGGAAAATTCTGACCAGACTGCTTATAGTTCCATTAATACGTTTAGCAATGTTTATCGAGGTGTGTGTCCCGCAAGGCTATGGGAATTATGGGCCCATTATTGAATAAAGGGTGGAGTAAATGTTCCCAGGGAGCTGCCTCTAATATGTTTCTATTGGGTATCATCAAAAGGTCAGGTTTTCTGTGGGTAAAACAATAAGGTTTTCATCTTAAAAGATGCTCTTGGTACAAAATTAAATTAAGAGGCGAAGGTTTCCATACAGCTGATGCACTTTGTTATTGCGGATTTCATGGTGTTCCAAGTACATTCATGATTTCTAGGTGTGCAGATCGTCAGAGATGTAAAACTAGGGTTGTTTACAGTGATAAATTTTGCTTTTAGACTCAGATATTTGCCTTTCTCTTATTTCTGTTCCAGCTACCGGTGATAAGAGATGCATGTCAAGCCAACATGAGACCATCAGCAACCAAATGATAGTTTTTAAGAGCTTATATAGTGTCTTCAGACATTTGAGATGCTCAGGCACTAAGCACTCAAGACAACGTCACACACTAAAAATAATAGGATAGACATTAAAAGCTCCTAAAGTACATTATAGACACTACTGAAGGGTAAATTAGGTGAGAATTTCTTGGTATCATTTAATGTCTTGTGATCAGATAGAGACGATTGACTAAAAAGGCCATTCTCTATTGGGCATTTAATTGTGTTTCAAAGACAAGGTCATCATGCTAAATACTATGTGTGGTTCTTTTTTTTTTCCCCCTCTTTGGTACTGGGAATTGAACTCAGGACCTTGTACTTGCCAAGTAGATTCTGTGCCACTGAGCTATTTCCCAAGGCCCCTATGTGTGGCTCTTGATCTCAAGTTTTCTTCATTAAACTTTATAATTGTTATCTGTTAACATTATGCAGGGATTAAACTTCTAAAACAACCATGATTGGTGAAAAATAATAGTCCTCAGTGTGTACTTTATATTTCAAAGTGCTTGATAGGCAGATGACATTCTGATATTTAAGTTCACTGCTCTCACTTCAGTACTGACCTTCTGGGTATTCAACAACTAAGGTTTAAAGACAAAAGTTAAGTACCTGAAAAGGTAGCCAATATTTTTGCTGCAGCCCTCCAAGGTCAACAAGGACTGGTGACATGAGGAAACCTCTTTACAGGATGCTATAACTTTGGTGAGTCACCCAACCCCCTAAACAAGGATATCGTCATACTCCAGAGAACAGGAGACAAAACACGGTGTGCTAGAAAGGAGAGTCACCAAAGATGAAGAGTTTGCCATGCTTTCGCAAGAAGCTGCGTGGTCCTGGTGGATGACACTGCCAGAAGAGCTGAGAGGCTCCACATGTGGCTGTATTAGTGTTATCAGTTGTGATGGGTGATCTAAAGTAATTGTCTTTGGTTCTGATTTAAAGGTTAAGGTTTTTGTTGTTGTTTGGTTGGTTTTTTCGTCTTTTTGAGACAAGCTTTCACTATGCAGTTCAGGCTGGCTTTGAACTCACTTTGTAGCCGAGGCTGACCTCAGACCTTAAGCAATCCTCATATCTCGACCCCCCCAAGTACTGGGATTACAGGTGTACACCACCACACTCAGTAAAAGGTTAAATTTTCTATGTCCAAAACAACACAGTTTTCTAAAAATACTAAGATGCTACACTTATAAAACTAAATTTAAAAGCAAAGGTTCTGTGTTTTACTCAAATTTTTCTTACATTTTTATCATTAGGCTTTTAATCATTAAAAAGCGAGCTTTGAGCGGGGGTTATAGCTCAGCAGTCCAGCCCTGCCTAGCAAGTGTGAGGCTGTGGGTTCTATTCCCATTACCAAAAAGACAAACAAACAAAAAAAGTGAGATTTAAGAATTATAGAATATCTAATAAATGTACTTAGTGTTGAAAAAAAGAGTTTAAAATATTTAAATATTAATCTGTAAAATGCTTTCAATAATCTGTTCACAATTGATTAAATAAATAATTATTGTCTTAGTTTATGACCTAATTTACAAATGTGAACATATGTGTGTATGAAGCTAAAAACAAGCTCTGCTGTGAGTCTAAGCATTAAAATTAAGTTCATGGAGTTAGGAACACTTGTTAAATACATATGAAGTAACTAATAGGTCTAGACATACATGGTATTCAAACTTTGACATCTCTTTAAATTTGGTGCTGACATTTAAAGTTGATCCACATCTATTGACTTTGGTTAAATAAATATTTTGCTATTTTATAAAGGAGAAATGCTTGTATATTAGGTAATAACTTTATTTTCAGTGATTAACACAATTTCCTAAATTTATCAGAGCTATAAAAATGTCCTTAATTCTTGTCAATATAGTTACACATTATAAAATATGGTAATGGAAACTAAATTTTGTCTTAACCATAGAGACTAAATATATGTGAAGATTTCTAAATAGCTGTGATGCCAATCATTGCTAATCTCATAGTAAATTGAGTTTTATATTTGTGCTTCCCAAGTGTGCAGTGCTTCAAAAAACGTTGAAAAAAAACCAAAACCTTCTTATCACATGGTTGACTTACGGTGATAATTTTTTTTAGGTTCAAGCATCTCACTTGGGTTTCAGCTATTTCTGATGAAATATGCATGACAATCTGGCATGATATAACCAGCCAGATGACACAAATATTTTTCCATGTTTTTATTTATGTGATTGTTATGCGATTATCTTATCACGGTTAAAGATACCAAAACATGGCCCAATCTAGGAAGTGTCCTCTCTAGAAATTAAAAGATTAGAAGTATATAACATAGAAAATACATATACAAACAAGTACATTCTCCTCAAATGATATTCTATTAAGAGGTAACATATTTAGATAACAGTTTATAACTTTTAATATCTTGAAATTAGATCAAGAAAACTAACTAAAAATTTATTCTATACTAAGATAAATTCTTAAATGTGTTTCCGAGATAATAAAATCTAATTGTTCAAATATAATTCCATCATGATTTTTATGTTACAATATTATGCTGCCTTCTATTGCAAGTTTTCTCTGTGAAACTTTGTAGTTATTATCTGTTAGCATTTTTCAGGAATTTAACTTCTAAAACAGTTCTGCTGGATGAAATCTACTCAGGCAAGAGTCAATCTCATGGATTAAAGGCAATTAAGCTTGACAAATGGACATGACTCACTACATGAAAAGATTTTGCACTAGACAGGACATTGCGGCGGTGGGAGGCGAGGCAAAGGGACCGTTTGCCTTGAGGTCACTTTCTCCTCCCCTATGCAACCTACCTGTGGCACGAAAAGAGTCCCAATCAGCTACTCGCGCATCAGCAATGCCGCCGTTAAGCAGTGGAAACTGTATGTATGCCCCCCACACCGTGTTTCCAGCAGAGAAAGCCAGGCCCCGGGGTCATGGAGTTTCTCTCTGTGCTCTTAGAATAAAGGCCATTTTTACTTCATACTCTCTCTCTTTTACCACACCAAAAATCCTATCATTTGGCTCCCTGACCGGGAGTACAGGCTCATCATGCCAAGAAAGAAGCTGCCCAGAAGGTGGGCGCTGTTGCTGCTGCTACCTGTCACACAAGGAAAGCATGATTCAAAAGCCTAATAATCTCTCATGGAATTGAGCTCAAGGTTTGAAGACTCCCCAGTTGAGTCCCCTTGCCAATTCATGGACCGGACCGCATCTTGGATTAATTCCTCATTTCTCAACACACAGGAGCTGCTCAACTTTTCGCCATCAGCCTGCAAACAACACCAGCCTAATTCATTTACCTCAGGAGAGCCACTCTCCGGCCTAGGGTTACTCCGTGGTCGTGGGCTGGGCTCACACCTGATTACCCACTCTGTCCCTGGACTGAGGTAGCAGTTCTCACGTTCCTTGAACAGTCCGAGGCACAGCTGTTACAATGGTCTTCTGGGATCCCACCGGTGCCTTTTGGTAATGGCCACTGGGTACGAGTTGGAGCTGTTCCTTTAACTGCGCTTCCAAAATAGGTGAGATCTCTTTTGGTCAGGTGTGGTCCGGGCAAAATTGTCCCTTTTGGTTGACTTTTAATTTGGTCATGGGATATACTTTTTTCTCTCCCCAAAAAAACACACTTCTGGGATGCCTGGTTTGTAACCTTGGTACCTTGGCCTAAAGAAAACCATTGTAGAATTATGTCTTTTGTTACACCGGTGACAAGTTAGCAGAAATTCCGTAGGTACAGGCTTTCCTTACCCTATGAATGTGCTCTTCTCTCATTAAATCATGTGCACCTGCTCAAATATTTTTAGGTAACTCTCCTGCACTATCCTCTTCTCTTCCTTCCCCTAGGGTCTCTATAATCCTTCCCCCAGGGTCTCTAATCCTTCCCCCAGGGTCTCTAATCCTTCCCCTAGGGTCTCTAATGCTTCCCCTAGGATCTCTAATCCTTCCCCCAGGGTCTCTAATCCTTCCCCTAGGGTCTCTAATCCTTACCTTAGGGTCTCTAATCCTTCCCCCAGGGTCTCTAATCCTTCCCCCAGGGTCTCTAATCCTTACCCTAGGGTCTCTAATCCTTACGCTAGGGTCTCTAATCCTTCCCCTAGGGTCTCTAATCCTTCCCCTAGGGTCTCTAATCCTTCCCCCAGGATCTCTAATCCTTCCCCCAGGGTCTCTAATCCTTACCCTAGGGTCTCTAATCCTTACGCTAGGGTCTCTAATCCTTCCCCCCGGATCTCTAATCCTTCCCCCAGGGTCTCTAATCCTTCCCCTAGGGTCTCTCTAATCCTTCCCCCAGGGTCTCTAATCCTTCCCCTAGGGTCTCTCTAATCCTTCCCCTAGGGTCTCTAATCCTTCCCCTAGGGTCTCTAATCCTTCCCCTAGGGTCTCTAATCCTTCCCTTAGCATTTCTCTTCAGTCTCCAACTTCTCAATCTGCCCCCCCCCCGCCCAAGCCATCTGTCTTGTCTCAGGATTCTTTGTCTCTTTCCTCTGTGTCGCCATGTTCTCCGCCAGCTCACCATACTCAGTCTCAGGCATTCCAGCCCTCTGGCAGGCCACATGATTGCCAGCAGCCATCTTGATTGCCCACCATGCCTGCCAGATGGATCTCTACTCCTGCTTTGGAAACAGGCTGGCCCCAAAAGATTATGCTTTTTAACTTTCTGAGCTATCTCAGATTAGCCATAAATTAGGTCCTTTTTCTGGTATTATTTCAAGAGAGCTCTATTAATTAATCTACAAGAAGGTTCACATTAGTCATATTTATTACAGTTCAAATTGGCCAAATATACTTGAGTGCACTCTAATTTTACAAGATGATTATCATTTATATATTTGTTGTCTGTTTGTCCATTTGCCTGCTCTGTAAATAACTGTTTCTTTTTATTTGAGCTCAACAATTTTCTTCCTTTTTTATATTTTCAGATCATGTAATCAAGGTTTATTTGGGTTATAGATTTTAAAAACATGCTTCCACCTATGTTGCCAGCTGGTCAAAATGATGCTAAAATTGGTTCAACAAAATCCCTTGAGGTGAGGAGACATTGGACAGGACTCCAACTGATAAACAAGAAAGTGGCCACCTGGTAACTTTAACCAGCTCTTGTTCATTAATTGGAGGCCCAAATAATATCCATAGCCTTGTGGGAGACACCTCAACTACAGTTCATATGACTAAGACAATTCATTGTTGCTGATCTGATGGTATATCTATACCTTCAGATATAAAATTAGGATTGTTTATGATAACAAATATTTTCTTTCAGATCCAGACATCTGCTGTCTTTTTCTTGTGTTCCAGCCAGGAGATTCAGATCAGACCAACATCAGGTCACTAGTCAAATAATAATTTTTAGACAAAAATTTATGTAATGTATATGTTATGCTTAGAGGTGTTTAAATAGTGAGCAGTCCAAACAATGTCACAAATTTATTCAGTGCTCAAATGTTAAAACACCCATGGTTAACAGAAAATAATAGTTCCATTTAATGTTCTACATTAAGCTTACTGCCTATACTGCACTGTACTGTTATCAATCTTCTAGATGTTCAACAACTAAAATTAAGAGATAATTATAAATTCCTTTTGGATTCCTGTTTTGGGATCACCAGATCTTTTCCAGAAAAAAAAAAGGTTATATGATGCAGGGGGTGACAGAGCAATGAAACTGGCACTGGGGCTGAGGCTGGGGCAGGGGCCAGGTCTGAGCCTGTCCCAGCCCATCCCCCGGCCCTGGCTCAGCCCTCTGCTGACCGGGCATATTGGGACCATACTTAACTATACTCCACTGGCATTAAATGACACCATAGCTGATATCTCTCCTAAATAAAAAGATAAAATTAATAAAACAGGCCATCCTCCAAAAACCAGATGGCATTAGACATTTTAACAGCATAAGAGGTACTTATACAATCGTAAAACCTAAATGTGTATATGACAAATGAATGACATGTCAGTTTCTAAAATTCCCTGGACCTTATCCTCCTTATGGAAAGCCATTGCTGAAGTTATAATCATAAATACCCTGTTGATTGTATTATTTGTCTCCTGCATACTTAATTGATTCTTTGCCTTTGTCTTCTTTATACTTAAATCTGTACACCTACCCAAGATAAAAACCAGATGTCTTGTGACTGTGAAAGAGACAGATACCTTTCACTGTGGGCCAGCTCCCAAGACAAAAGGCTTATCTTGGCCCTCAAACCCCCCAGGAGATCTTCTTAATATGGCTTTTCATGTGTTCAACAACAGAGATAAAAATCAAAAGGAAAAGTAACAATCTGATCTTTTAGCAGTGATGCTTGGAGCTCTGAGACAAGTAAACCGACACAAGGTGGAGCTGCCTGAGCCCCTTCTGGACCATGCTTCAAGTGCAGCAAAAAAAAAAGACATTTGGCAAGAGAGTGCCCCAACCCTGGCATTCCATTGGGGCCTTGCCCCTATTGCAATCTCAAAGGCCACTGGAAGAGCAACTGCCACAGCTGTCAGAGAGTGGGTAAGTCATCCTCTCACTCCTTGCCCTCACAGGAGACTCTGTTACCACCAGATTCATCATTGACTGATCTACTCGGACTTGCTGCTGAAGATTGATGGGGTTTGGGGCCCATAGCCCCCATTAAGGTGTCCTCAGAGCCCCAAGTCCCACTGGAGGTCTCAGGTAAGACAATCTCTGTACTTGTGGATATAGAGGCCATATATAGTGTTCTTCCTGAGTTTTCAGGCTGCTATATTAAGTCCTCAGTCTCTACAGTGAGTGTTGATGGCCACCCTATCCAGCCTTTGCAGACATGGCCTATTCCATGCAGGTTCCAGACTCACTTCTTCTCTAGCTGATCCCATAGTTTCAGATACCACCAATCTCCCCTTTGCTACCCATGCCATGCTTATTTTAATTCATCTCAGGGATCCTTCAATTTTTCCTTGTGTTCCCCAATATCCCATAGCTCCCAAACATTTAAAGGGACTTAAATCTATAATTAAGTGCCTTTTAGACAGTGGTTTTCTTAAACCTACCCATTCACCTTATAATACTCCCATTCTCCTGGTACTCAAGCCTGATGGGTCTTACAGTCTAGTACAGGACCTTCGGGTAATCAATAGTGCTGTTACCCCAATCCACCCAGTGGTGCCAAACCTTGCTGTCTCATATCCACCCTCCACCACTCACCTTATAGTCATACATCTTAAGAATGCCCTTTTTTATTCCTTTGTGTTTGTGCAGACTGATCCAGACACTCTGGGGTCTCAACAACTTACACCTGTTATCTCCATAGTTCAAGCTCTGGGACACATAGCACCCCTTTCCTTTCCTGTTCATCAATTTCTCAGACACAGCCCTGTTCAGGGGCTATCATATGTTCAGGGATATCATATGGGGGTTCAGGAGGATCAACAGAATGATGGTTGATGGCTGTGTAGAAGCTGGTACCAACTTTCTCAGCCCAGACAAGGAGTTCATCATTGGTGAATGCTTATATACTGGATTGGAGAATTAGAAAGGCAAGATGCTAAAAGGAGGCAGGTCATAACTAAAGGACCTACGAGAGATAGAAGCAAATTGCCCATTCTTGTAGTCCAAAAATGAGCCCCTTACACCCCCAACCTCAAGTCAAAAATGGAGCAAGACATGTTTTTAAAAAGCAGTGCTGATTTATTTTATCCTGGGCCCAACGACACAGTGCAGTTGGAGTTTGCAAAAGCTGTGTGTCTCCCTCAAAACCTTCCAGACTTTTTGTAGAAAGCACAGTTTACAAAGTAAGGGGTTATGGGCATGGATCAGGAAATGAAAGATCCTTGATCTGCTAAGGAATGAGGAAGACCTTTGTTTCCCATTGCAGAGGACAGAGAAGTCTCCAAGGAATGAACAATCCTTTGTCAACTTATTTTAGCACTCAATATTAGATAACATCTGTGGTTTGCAGAGAGCAGCAATGGTTAACATATCAATTAGGTCAGATTCCCAGGGATTTACTGTTCTTTACAGAGGGGAGCATTGATTAACATATCAATTAGATCACTCAGAAAAATGATGCATACAGAACAGTATGACAGCGTTACAGGTATTTTGGTCATATAACTTAGGCATAACACAAACATAACAAAGCTCTTTTTGTGAGTGTACAGCACTCATGATCTGAATATTGCTTTACCATGCCCATGGTGAGGAACAATACCTATTGCTTAACTGACAGGTCAGCAATTACTCCATTTTAGTTGGGTTTTCCCTTATCCCAGTTTGGGCATAAGCTCTAAGATGACATTAGGGAATCTGAAAAATAAGCATGGATCTGGGAGAAGTGAAGTTAGAGGAGGAAATTATTCCCCCATCTGAAAGGGTAAAGGTAAAAATGTAGGTAAGACTTGTCCTTGGTCCAGGGATTGAGCTAGAGAGAGTGGGAAGCATGAGAAACATAAGGCCTGACAGCTGAATCATGTTTGGAAAATTAGAGACTATATTGCTGCTTTAATCTTTAAAATTTGCTGTCTTCTATGAGCTTTGGGGTTGACTTGCTCTTCCTTTTCTAGAGGCTTGAGAAGTAGCATTAGGTTATTTATTGATGCTCATTCAGTTTCCTTGATGTGACTATTTATTGCTATATATTTCCCTCTTAGGACTGCTTTCATCACATTCCATGGGTTATGGTATATTATATCTGCATTTTCATTGTATTGTAGGTATTGTTTTGCTTCCTCTTTAATTTCATCAGTGACCCATTGGTTATTCAGAAGATTGTTATTAATTTCCATGTATTTATGCAGATTTTGCAGGCTTTTTGCCATTGATTTCCAATTTTAATGCACTGTGGTCAGATATTATGCATGGGATAATTTCACTCTCTTTGCATTTAGTTAAGAATGCTTTATGGGTTAATATATGGTCTATTTTGGAGACTGTCCCATGTGCACCTGAGAAGAATGTATATTCTGATGTGGTTGGGTGGAACACTCTGTAAACATTCACTAAGTCCATTCGCTCACAGGTATGATTCAGTTCTGTTATTTCTTTGCTGATTTTTTATCTAGGTGATCTATTTCTTTGTGACAGTGGGGTGTTAAGGTCTCCTATCACATTTGGGTTCTTGTGTATTTGGTTTTTCATGTCCATTAGTATTTGTCTTATATAATTGTGTGCTCCTGTATTTGGTACATATATAGTTATAATTGTTACTTCTTCCTCTTGTAGTTTTCCACTTACAAGTATGCAGTGGCCTTCTTTATCTCTTTTAATCATTTTAGGCTTGAAGTTCATTTTGTCTGCAAACAGAATAGCTACCCCTGCTTTTTTCTGGGTTTCTGTTTCATGGAATACTGTTTTCCATCCTTTGACTTTTAATCTGTGAGTTTCTTTTTGAGTCACATGTGTTTCTTGTGTACAGCATATTGTGGGATCCTGTTTCTTGAATCATTCTATCAACCTGTTTATTTTGATAGGTGAATTGAGCCTATTTACATTTATGGGTATCACTGATATGTACTGGCTTGCCTTTGCCATGTTGTGTCCATGTTGTTGGTTTCCTGCTTTTCTCCCTTGTTTAATTTCATGTTCAGCATGGTGGTTTTCTATTGTTGTTCTGAATATTGTAGTCATTTTTATCTCTACCTAGCATGTCTTTCAATAGTTTTTCTAGGGTTGGTTTGGAGGACATACATTTCTTCAGTTGTTTTTTGTCATGGAAGTATCTTGTTTCTCCATTAAATTTGAAAGACAGTTTTTCTGGGTACATCAGTCTGGGTTGAAAGTTGTTTTCTTTTAGGGCTTGAAATACTTCACTCCAAGCTCATCTTAACCTGAAAGTTTGAGCTGAAAAGTCTACTGTGATTGTATTAGGCTTCCCTTGATAGGTGAGCTGTGTCTTTTCTCTAACAGCTTTTAGTATCCTGTTTTTATGCTGTGTGTCTGGGATCTTAATTATTATATTTCTGGGAGTAGATTTATGTTAGTTGTGACTTTTTGGTGTTCTATATGCCTCACTTATTTGTATATGAGATTTTTCCCCACATTTGGGAAATTTTCTACTATTACTTCTGTGAATAGTTTAGTTATGTCATTTGCATTGACTCCTGCATCTTCACTGATGCCTATTAGTATTATATTGTTTCTTGTTTCTCTTGGCATCATCTTGAAGGTGCTGGATTATCATTTCATACTGCTTTGTTGTTTTTATAAGTTCTACCCTTTCATGATTGTTATCTGTGATCTTTTCTTCAAGGTCTGAAATTCTTCCCTCAGCTTCATTTAAACAGTTTTGCTAGCTTTTAATATAATTTTTTTGTTTCTTGGGTATCTCTTAGAATTTGTTTCATGGATTCTGCTTGTTTTCTTCATTGTTCATTCAAAGTTTCAATCAATTTCCCATGCTCCTGTATTTTTTTTAATCTATTTGTTCTCTAGCTATGTTGGGCAACTGAGGTTCACTAAGGTTGTTATTTCTGTCTTTATGTGAGATATTATTTCTAATTTGATTTTTCTCTATAGCCTCATAGATTTGTTTCTTTATCTCATTTGCTATCTTTTCAGAAATTTCTGATGTATGACTTTTAAAGTCTGCTATTTCACTTTCACCTGTACTTGCTCCTGATGGGCTATATGTTAGAGATTGCATTTTACGTTTTTTGTTTTGTCATGTTCACCTTTTGGGTAAATATTTGGTCTTTCAATCCCAATATTCTCAACTGTCAGTAGTGTGAATTTTAGGGTCCTACTGTGTGGTTGATGTTTGTCCAATTGCTGAGTACCACAATGAGGAAAAGAGCCAGTCACCTGAATTCCTCCTGCAGGGCCTGTTGGATGAGTCCTATATTCTTAGTGGGCTAGCTAGCCTAGAATTATTGATGTAGGTCAACTCTTAGTTTCTGCTGTTGCTGTCTTCAAGTTGTTACATGTCACCAGATCTCCCTGTCTATAGTGTTTGTGTCAACTGAGGCCCTACTGTGTCACTGGGTGTCTCATAAGCTCTTTTAATTTTCTCCAAGTTGGGGGGGGGGCTTATTGGCAAACTCTTCAACCTATCTGATATTCTCTGTGTGGAGGAGGGGATTGCCCACTCTCTTGCCAGGTTCACCAAGTTCTTAGGAGGATTGTAGAATAGGAATGGCTGGCCATAGATAAGTTTAAAAGAGCCTAAAAGGTAGAAGCCCAGGGAAGTGCTCTGACTTTGGCTAAGGCTAGGGGAATAAGTTGAGCCCAAGGTTGGTGTAGTTCTAAAATGAGTTTTGTTTGATGTGTTTGGAAGATGAAAGCCAAGAGGAGGGAGAATGCAAAGGAAAAGTTAATCTTTTGCGGAAGATCTCTACCTAAAATGGGTGTGGAACACATTGGTATTACCAGAAAGCTATGGGTGAAGAAGAGAGTTTAGAACCTGCATGGAATGGGCCCTACTTGAAGAGGCTGTGTAGGTTGTCAACATCCATTACAGAGACTGAGGATTCAATACAATGGCCTGAAAACTCAGGAAGAACAGTGTATATGGACTCTGCATCTACGAGTATAGAGAGTATCTTCCCTTTGATCTCCAGTGAGACCCAGGGCTCCAAGAAGGACACCTTAGTGGAGATTGTGGACCCTGAACCCCATCAATCTTCTACAGCAGCAAGTCCAAGTAGATCAGCCAGCAATGAATCCATTGGTGACAAGATCTCCTGTGAGGGCAAGGAATTAAAGGATGGCCTCCTGCTCTCTGGTGACTAGGGCAGTCACTCTTGCAATGGCCCTTGAGATTGCAGAGGGGGCAGGGCCCTAGAGAAAGTTGTGAGTTGGGGCATTCTCTTGCCTAGTCCCCTTTCTTGTCTCACTTGAAGCATGGTCCAGGAAGGGCTCAGGCCACTCTGCCTTTTTTCAGTTTACCTGTGTCAGAAAAGCCAAGTGCCACTGCTAAAAGATCAGATTGATATTTAGAAAGTTTCTTTTATATGCCTCTTTTTCCTCCTTTGAGATTTATCTCTATTGTTGAAAACATGAAAAGCTATATTAAGAAGCTTCCACTGTGGGGTTTGAGAGCCAAGTTCAGCCTTTTGTAGTTTCACATGAATGTTAGTGGCAGACTGAGAAATAAAATAAGAGCTAGTAAGAATTGTCCCTAGAGAATGTTAATGAAGTTACATGTTTTACACAGAAAATTAGAAATCAAAGTCATACCTAATATTATAGTATGACAATTATGATATTTTGTAACATATTCAAATGTGTATTTTTGATATAAGATATCCCTTTTTGGTCAATCATCTCTATCTAATACATAAGAAGCTTTCATGTAATTTACCCTTTAATAGGATGTCACTGAAGAAATTTGTGACATGGTTTGTACTGCTCAGTGTTTAAGCATCTCTAGGTATTGTGACACACATATAACATATATATTACATAAATTTTTGTTTTAAAAAATTATTTACCAATGATGTCTTATTGGTTTGACTTGAATCTCCTAAATGGATCACAAGAAAAAGACAGATGTCTGGATTTGAAATAAAATGTTTATCATCATATATTTTAGATTTGTGTACTTAAAGGTATGAATATATTTAATATACCAAAGATCAGCAATATTGAATTGTCTAGCCATATGAAACTTTTGTATTAGCATTTTTAACTAAAAATCCTTAATCTATTTTTAGTTGAGGTGTCTCCCATAAGGGTATAAAGATCACTGGGGCCTCTGACTAATGAATAAAAATTGGTTAAAAAATGTTACCTGGCAGTTGCTTTCTTATTCATCAATTTCAGTCTTATCCAACAATTCCAACCCTAAGGGATTTTGTTTAATTATCTCATTAAGTTTTGATGGCTTATGAAAAACCCAATCATAACATTTAGTGCATTAACTTTTGAACAATGAGATACTCAATTCAATAATAAACAACAATATATATAAACATTTTGTGACCAGCTGGAAACACAGATAGAAGCATGCTTTTTAAATCTGTAACCCATAAAAACTTTGATTAAATGATCTGAAAACGCAAAAAAAAAAAAAGGAAAAGAGAAAAGATTGTTGAGCTCAAATAAGAAAGAATGGCTGTTTGTGGTTATGACAAAGAAACATATATAGATGATCTGTACAAATTGGAAATGGAAACACAGATTAACAGATACATACCTTACACAATCATTCTATTTGAATTATTATAACTTATAGTTTTTACATTTGTAAGTATAAATAGACTAATGAAAATCTTTCTGTAGATCAATTAACAGAGCACTCAATATAAGAAAAGCAGATACAAGGTCATTTTTAGTAGTACTTATTGTCTATGATTGGCTTTGGAGCTTCTTGACATAATTAAGCTTGCTTTTGTGAGCTAAGGATGGTGTTCAGAATCATATACACATGCTTGAAATGTAAATCATAACAGTTATAAATTTAAACTCTCTAATATACGTTTTTAGGTCAACATAAGGAACCTAATTTATGGTTAATCTGAGATAAGTCAGTGAGTGAAAAAGAAACATGAATACAAACTAGTCCCACATGACCAGCCTGTTCCCAAAGAAGAAATAGGGCTTGCGGCTGAGAAGGCTGTGGAGTGTGATGTAGAGATGGCCACAGAGTAGCTAACCACCCAGCAGGTGTCTGTGGGCAGTTATAGGATGATCAACCATAAGATTGCTGCTTGTTACCATGTGACAGGTAAGCACAAGATGATAAGTGGTTACCATGTAACCCACAAGATGGCAGCAGACTGTCACATGGTGGAGGACCTCAAGATGACAGCTGTCCTCCATGTAAGCTGCAGCAAGATGGCTGCTGAGGACATGGCATGGGATTGCAAGGTGAAGCTCAAATACATGGTTTGTTAGGTAGCTAAAATATGTGAGACCAAGTATGGTGAGGTGGCAGGGAGAATGGCAATGCCAGACCAGGGGGGAAAGAAGAAGAGGAGCTGTCCAATGGTATACATGACTTAGGTTGAGGGCAATGAAGAGTCTGTGAGAGGAAGTAAGGGAAGCATTAAAGGCCACTGGGGGTGAAGAAAGGAGAGAGGGTGAAACAGGAGCTAGAAACCCTGGTTGAGAAGGCCAATGGGTTTGGCCTTGGGATATAGGGGGTGTGTGAAAACAGGAGGCATCATTTGGTGGTGGGGAAGGGAGAGGTCCTAGTGGAGCAGGGTGAGTCAAAAGTACTTGAGCTGTCTTACATGGCTAAAAGAGAAGGACATGTCCTCAGAGTGAAAAAGACCTGTACATAAGGGAGTTCTACCACCTTGTCATCACCATGACAAAATTGTATAAATCTTGAAGGATTTTTCTTTTTGTGGTCTTCCTGAGGCCAAGAGCACCAAAGTTATAAAGGAAGTACCCTAGACATGTGTTTTTTTGGGAGGGAGGAGATAGGAAACAATACGCCTCATAGTGACCAAATTAGAGGTGAGCACTAGACTGGTCTCTGCAGGTTTCACGGCCTAGCTAGGCCACACCCAGCAACCTTCTTTCAATCCTGAGAACTGGGGCTGCCCTAGGTGAGTTCCAGCACACCAGCACCAGCCCAGGTAGAGTTTAAGATCATCACTCCCAGTGGTTAAGGATCCACCCAGCTTCCAGCCACACTAGACTGGGCTCTGCAGGTTTCACCATCTGGCTGCACCATGCCCAGTGACTTTCTTTCAATCTGGAGAACTGGGGCTGTGTGACATGAGTTCCAGCACACCAGCATAAGCCTAGAGAGAGTTTAAAATCATTGCTCCCAGTGGTAAAGTGCCCACCCAGTTTCCAGCCACACTGGACTAGGCTTGGAGGTTTCTCAGGCTGGACTGGACCATGCCCAGTGACTTTCTTAATCAGGGGAGCTGAGGGCACATGAGGTGAGTTCCAGTGCATTGGTGCTAGCCCAGGAAGAGCTGTGGACATCACCTACAGTGGTTAGGAGCCCACTCAGCTTCCTGGAAAACCAAAGGTGGCATGGGAGGTCCTGTGTGCCTGACTGAACCATGCTCAGCAACCTCCAATCAGTTCCAGGAGCAGAGGGCATAGGAGGCAATTTCCAACATGCCCAGGGGAAGCTTTGAAACATCACTTGAAACATCAAAATAGAGGCAAATGACAATACCAAAGACCAAAATGCAATCTCAAACATCCAGTCCATTCCAAGAAACCCTAGGAGCCATGTACATAGAAGAAATATATGCACACACCTGAAATACCTGAAATAATAGCAACTGAAATAAAGAAGCAAATCTGAGGAGCTTTAAAGGAATTCAAATTAGAAATAGTCTCCCAGATAAAAGAAGAAATGATAAAAGTAATGAAAGAAATGCTGAACACATCTAAAGAGGACACAGTTAAGAAATTAGAGGAACAAAACAAAAACATACAATCCCTTGATGAACAATATACCAAAAAAAAAACCCAGAATACATGAAGCAGATTCAAAGAGATATACAGGAAATCAAAAATTGCATTGAAAGTAGTCAAAACCACCTCAACAAAACTGAAGATAGAATTTCAGACCTCAAAGACAAGATTACAACTAGTGAAGAGGAAAGGAAAGATCTTTTTAAAATAACAAGGAATCAGGAAATAACAATTCAACAGCTGCAAGATGATTCAAAGAAAAACAACATAAGATTGATAGGGATAAATGAAAAAGAAGAGGACAACACAAATGATATCAAGAGACTATTTACAGAAGTAATAGCTGGAAATTTCCCAAACATGAGAATGGAAACTGACATTAGGGTTAGTGAAGCATATAGAACTCCCAATAACCATAACCAAAATAAAACTGCACCCAAACATATAATACTCACCATCCCAGAAATCCAACATAAGTATACAATATTAAAAGCTGTCAGAGGGCCTGGGGATTTAGCTCAGCAGCATAAGCACCTGCCTTGCAAGTGTGTGGTCATGAGATCCCTGGTACCAATAAAAAGAAGCAAAAGACCAAAAAAAATTTTCAAAAAAGCTGTCAGAGAGAAAAGACAGATCACCTATAAAAGGAAACCTATCAGAATCACAGTAGACTTGTCAACACAAACAATGACATCAAGAAGAGCATGGAGTGAAGTATTTCAGGTCCTAAAGGAAAACGACTTCCAATGTAGACTGATATACCCTGCTAAACTTTCTTTCAAAAATGGATGGAGAAATAAGATACTCCCATGATAAACAATAGATGAAAAACTTCATGATAACCAAGCCAACCCTGCAAAGTGGAAAGATCTTCTAGATAAATATAGGAAAAACCCACTAAGCAAGGCACACAGTTAACAGAATGGAAAGATGCAACAGCAGAAAATAACATGTCAACAATAAATCAACATATAACAGTTATAACCATTAATGTAAATGGTCTCAATGCACCAATTAAAAGAAACAGACTGGCGGAGGAGGGTCAAAATGGCGGCTGGCTAGGGGATTGAGCGAAGAGTCTCTCCGGAGAATTCATACTAGAAGCTAAAAAAAGACAACATGGAGAGGGCCAGACAAATCGATAGCGATTCTTATTAACCAAGACAGTACAGCTGGAGGATTTAAAGTCGTGCTAAGACCTTGAACGCTGATAACGGGAGGCTGCAAATCCCGCGCCTTTAAATCAACAAACTGACCCATGGACCCAGCAGGAAAAGCTGAGTTGCATTTGAGGACTGCGGGAAACTGAGACCTGGGCCGGGTATCCAAGTAGCAGCCAGGACTGCACCGCTGCACCAGAGCGGATGTACAAAGCTCTGGCATTTCAAATCTAAACGGTGCACAGATATCTGACCGGTCAGTGCTGTGCCAGGAGCGCATGCTGTGCACCATTCCGCGCTGTGCCGGGAGTGCGGGAAAGGTGGGCAGCTTGGTGTGCGGTGGTCCCAGAATGAGGACTTGCACCGGACTCTGGTGAGTACCGGGAACCCCGCGGCTGCTGGGGTTGGCCAGAGAACAGCTGGCCCGCCACCACGGGGAAATCAATAACACAGAGTCTGGTGCAGACATATTAGCCTAGCGGCAGAAACTGCAGCTTGGTGACATCACCAGGTCCCCCTGTAGGGAGGGTTGGTGGAAGACATCTTGAATCCTGGCAGAGCCTGATTACTTGCTGGCTTCAGCTCCACACAGAGAACTTAGTGGGAGACATCTTAGTTTTGGGCGGATCTGCTATTCTGGTACTCCTGTCACAGAGAGGTTTGGAAGAGAACGGCTGGGATTTGGGCAGAACCCTGTGCCATAGTGACATTACTCAGCTGCTTATGGTACAAAGAGAACTGGCAGGAGCTACTGGGACTAAACCAAGCCTCTGCTTGGGGCCCAATAAGCGGATACAAAATAGTCACAACTCAGTGACAACCAGAAAGTACAGCCTAATTTATGAACTAACTGACACAGAGGCTAGAGACTAGCCTGTACCGCCCCTGCATCCCAGCCTACCCCAGATAACAGTAAATTGGGGAGGACAGCAAAAACTCAAGCCAGCACGCTTCTGAAAGGCCCTAAGCAATTCGGAGAGGGCCAGAGAACTCCAGGACAGTCTGAAAGAAACCAGAAACATGACAAGAGATAAAAATTTTAAAAAATCTCCAGCTGCTCAACAGGAGAAAATAAGCCCAGGAGAACTAAACACTGAAGAGAACAAGCACAGTAACCATCCATTACTCGACACAGCATCAGCCGAAATTAAAAAGTACCTACATGATCTCATAGACGAATTTAAAGCTGTACTCCTGATCCAAGTGAGGCAAGATATAAAGAGATTAATTAAAGAAATGACAAGCCCCGCCCAAGAGAACACAGATGGAAGAACTGAGGAAATCAGAAAAGAAAGAGAAGCATCTGAAGAAGAATTTAAGCATAACTTAGAATACATGAAACAGATCCAAAGAGAATATCAGGAAACTAAAAACTCCATTGAATATTGGCAAAATGCCTTGACAGAAACTAAAGACAGCCTTCTGAAACTTGAAGAGAGATTTAGGGCATATGAACGTGAAAGAAAAAGCCTCTTAAAAATAACAAGGAACCAGAAAGAAGCAATTCTAAAACTGGAAGATGACAAAAAGATACATAACCTAAGAATAAAGAATGTGAGTGAGGAAGCAGGAACATCCAAAAATGAAATACAAAAAATATTCACAGATATATTAAAGCAAAATTTCCCATGTATAGCAAAAAGAAATGATATCCAGATAAAAGAAGCATACAGAATGCCAGCTACCTACAACCAAAACAGATCTACGCCTAGACATATAATAATCAAGATCCCAGAAATCCACCAAAAAAACAGAATATTAAAAGCAGCCAGAGAAAAGATGCAGGTTACCTATAACGGGAAATCTATCAAAATAACAGCAGACTTATCAACACAAACTCTTAAGTCAAGAAGGGAGTGGGGAGAAATATTCCAAGTCCTGAAGGAAAAAAATATGCAACCAAAGTTCATATATCCATCAAAACTCTCTCTAAAAATTAATGAAGAAATAAGATACTTTCAAGACAAGGAGGAACTGTGGGAGTTCATGGCCACCAATCCAACCCTACAGAGAGCGCTGAAGGACATTACAGAGAAAGAGAGGAAGAGATATCAGGATTCCAGCTACAGTGGCAGAGAGGCCTCAGTGAACGGGGCAGACAATGGAATGAGGGAATAAGGTGGACAAATTATAGCAGAAAAGTGGAGTAGCAGAAATGAGGCAGAGATGGTAAGCTACTCTTTAGTACAGACAGCTCTGAAACTATATTTTAAAAAAAAGCAGAGGTCATTGCTAATGGTGTATAATGATTTAAAAGACAAAGTAGTCCTAGTGCCATATTTAGATTGAATTTAATTTGTTCTGGTCTGTCCACTCATGTCAGATTCAAGGACACAGACCTCTAGAACCAAAAATAGCAGGTTATACCATGGTAACTATCCTTACTTACCTATTGACTTAGGCTGAAATCCTGTATTACTTACATTGTCTTACTATGACTGATCTTAATTGTATCTGAATCATAAGACTATTGGTGGGCCTTGACTGATTCTATTTGAAATTGGTATGCTTGTTAGAATCAACCCTAAAAGTAGAGGAAACTACTCTGAGCATGACAAGATGTAAAGGATATCCATACTGGTATGAATCAGTAACAGCTCTCAAATACTACAATGCAGTCAAAGTTTAGTTTTTATAAAAATAGGTGATAGTATGTTTAACTATAATAAGCCAGTGTTGTGAACAAATCTATTGAAAATAACAAGAGAAAACATAGTAGCTACGGAAGATCATGTATATTGTAGTTTTATATGTCTTATTCATTGCATGATTTTCTAGGAAATTGTTTTGCTGTCTTGTTATGACTTGGTTTTCCCTATAATACAGAGAGGATAGATATATAGGTAGAAATTCACACATGGGTTTTTTTGTTTGTTTGTTTGTTTTCTTCTTTTTTTCTTAAATTATTTATGGGAACAGATTATATAATGCAAGATGTAAGGAACAAATACTCTGAGGAAGAGACGCTGAGAAACCCGAGGCTTATTTTGTAGCATTATAATATAAATTCTAGCAATCTATTGTTTGCTGATTAGAATGACATTGGACTGGTTTCTTCAGCTCAACTTCAGCATATGCAGAGATGGGGACGGCTATCACAAAGAGAATGAGAGATACAATGGTAGTTGCTATTGTCTTCCCTAATTTGGAACTTGAGGACCTAAAAAGACTTCATCATCCTGTAATGATTTGATTAGTTCTATAATATGCAATAAGTATATAAAGTGGGTGAAGTTAGGGACAACTATTTGTAAGAAGCTAGAGACAGTTAGATAATGAAGATCTCCAGTGGACTTGCTTTGAAATCTGTATTTCTTTAAATTGTTTTTTATTTTTTTTTAAATGTTCTGTTCTGTTTTGATATGGTTAATCTTACCCTCTTAGAGATGTAAAACAAATGTGTAGGACTGATAATCATATTACGGAACTTTTGTTCGATCATAGAGCAGAATGGTTTGTAGGGTCACTTTTTTGAATGTCATTCTAAATACTTTAATTCTATAACCTGAACAGCTATTTTGAAGATGACAATTTGTAACTTATCAACCAGCAATTTCTTACCTTTTGTTTGTCTGTAATTTTGTATTATTTCTACCTTTTTTTTATCTCCATGTATTTTTTTTGTTTCCTTTTCTTTAAATAAAAAAAAAAAGAAACAGACTGGCATAATGGATCAAGAAACAACATCCAACCATATGCTGTCTACAAGAAACACATCTAACCCAAAAGGAAACTCACAGACTGAAAGTCAAAGGATGGAAAACAATACTATATGTAACAGGAACCTACTTAAAGCAGTGGGGGTAACTATTCTGTTTGAAGACGATGTGAATTTCAAACCAAGAATGATCCTAAGAAATAAAGAAGGTCATTACATACTATTTAGGGAAAAACTTCAAGAGGAAGACACAACAATCTTAAATAGATATGCAACAAATTTCAGAACACCCAGTTATACAAAGCAAGTATTAAAAGAAATGAAAAATCAAATAAGCAATAACAGAATTGTAACAGGAGACCTTTACACACCATTGACACCAAGGGACAGATCAACCAGACAGAAAATCAGCAAAGAAATAACAGAATTGAATCATACCTGTGAACAAATCAACTTGATAGACATATACAGAGTGTTCCACCCAATGACATCAGAATATACATTCTTCTCAGCAGTCCATGGGACATTCTCTAAAATAGACCATATATTTGCCCACAGAAAGTAAATGCAAAAGAGTTGAAATTATCCCATGCATGTTATTGATTCATAGCACCATGAAACTAGAAATTAATGAGAAAAGAAACTACAAGAATCCCACAAACACATGGAAATTGAATGATACACTTTTGAGCAATCAGTGGGTCACATGGGAAATTAAAGAAGAGATTAAAGAATACCTACAAGCAAACGAAAATACAAATACAACTTACTGGAATCTGTGGAATGCAATGCAAGCAGTCCTCAGAGGAGAATTTATTGCACTGAGTTTGCACATCAGGAAAACATAACAAGCACAAATAAACAACCTGATGCTACACCTCAAACATCTAGGAAAACAAGAGCAAGTCAAGCCTAAAGCCAAAAGAAGAGAGGAAATTATAAAAATCAGAGCAGAAAGTAGTACAATAAAGACCAAGAAACCAATCCAAAGAATCAATGAATCAAAGAATTGGTTCTTTGAAAGAATAAATAAAATAGATAAGCCCCTAGCCAGCCTTATTTTAAAAAGAAAAGAAAAAACTCAAATTCATGCAATAAGGAATGAAAAAAGTGAAATCACTACAGACTCTCTGGAACTACAGAAGATCATCAATACCTATTTCAAAAACCTCTACTCTCAAAAATTTGATAGCACAGAAGAAATGGGCAGATTTCTAGAAACATATGAACTATCAAAGCTGAGTCAAGAAGATGTAAAACTGCTGACTAAATCAATTTCTATTAATGAAATTGAAAATGTAATTAAGTCCTTACCTACAAAGAAGAGCCCAGGCTCAGACGGATTCACTGCAGAATTCTACAAGAAATACAAAAAAGACTTAATGCCAACATTCCTCAAACTCTTCAATGAAATAGAAAGGCAAGCAATTCTTCCTAAGTCATTTCTGGAAGCAAATATTACTCTAGTACCAAAACCTGGGAAAGGCCCAACTAAAAAACAGAACTACAGGCCAATCTCCCTACGAACATAGGTGCAAAAATCCTCAATAAAATACTGGCAAACAGGATGCAGTAAATCATCTGTAAGATTATATACCACGACCAAGTGAGATTCATCCCAGGCATGCATGATTGTTCAACATACATAAATCAAGAAATGTAATCCGCCATATCAATAGAGCCAAAGTAAGAATTACATGATCATTTCCATAGATGCAGAAAAAGCTTTTGATAAGGTCCAACACTCATTCATGATAAGAACCTTACAGAAAATTGAAATAGATGGTCTTTACCTCAATATAATAAAGGCCATCTATGACAAACCAACAGCCAGCATACATTAAATGGCCAAAAACTGAAGGCCTTTACCTTAAAATCAGGCACAAGACAAGGATTTGCCTTATCACCACTCCATTCTACATAGAACCTGAAATACTAGCCAGTGCAATTAGACAAGAGAGAGAATAAAAGGAGTAAGATAGGAAAAGAGGAAGTAAAATTATCATTATTTGCAGATAACATGATATTCTACATAGAAGATCCCTAAAACTCCATTGACAGATTCCTAGATATAATAAATCAATTCAGCAATAAAGCTGGATACAAAGTCAACACTCAAAAATCAATAGCATTCCTATACACTAACAACAAAATTACGGAGAGGGAAATAAGAGAAGCCACACTCATCACAGTAGCAACCAAAAAAATGAAATACTTAGGAATTAATTTAATGAAAGAAGTAAAATATCTATGGAGGGATAATTATAATACCCTGAAAAAGAAATCAAAGAGGATCTCGGAAAACAGAAAGACATCTCTTGTTCATGGATAGGAAGAATAAATATTGTGAAAATGGCCATTCTCCTAAAACTGCTATACAGTTTCAATGCAATCCCAATGAAAATTCCATCAACATACCTCATAGATCTAGAGAAATAACTCCTAAAATTAATCTGGAACCAGATGAGATCTAGAATAGCAAAGGCAATTCTAAGCAGCAAAGGCAAGGCAGGAGGCATCACAATCCCTGACTTGAAGTTATACTACAAAGGTACTTAATAAAATTAACATGGTACTTGAATAAAAACAGAGCCAAAGATCAATGGAATAGATTAGAAGATACAACCACAACTACAATCACACTCAACCATCTTATCTTTGATAAAGGGGCCAAATATGTTTCCTGGAAGAACAACAATCTCTTTAATAAATGGTGCTGGAAAAACCGGCTCTCCATATGCCGAAAACTAAAATGAGACCCATGCCTGTCACTAGGTGCTAAACTAAAATTTAAATTTGGATCAAAGATCTAAATGTTAAAATAGAAACACTAAATCTATTGGAAGACAAATTAGTTAAACATATTGAAGACATAGGGGTAGGTAGAGAATTCATGAACAGGAATCAAACTGCACGGGAAATACTTCCCAGAATCAATAACTGGGATCACATCTTATTAAAAGTTCTGCATGTAAAAAGAAATCTCCAGCATAGTGAAACTAAAACCAATAAACTTGGAAAAAATCTTAGTGAACTGTCCCTCAGACAAAGGACTTCTGTGTAAAATATATAAAGAAATTTAAAAAATCAGACCCCAAAATTCAAAGACTGAATCCAAAAATGGGCATCTGAGATGCATACACACTTCCCAGATAAAGAAATACAAATGGCAAATAAATACATGAAAAAAATGTTTATCATCATTAGTCATTAGAGAAATGCAAATTAAAACCACACTGAGATTCCATCTCACTCCTGAAAGAATGGCCAGCATCAAGAAAACTACCAACAACAAATGCTGGAGAGTCTGTGGGGAAAAAGAAACTCTCCTGCACTGTGGGTGGGAGTGTAGACTGGTGAAACCACTGTGGAGGTCAGTCTGGAGATTTCTCAAAAACCTGGGATTGAAAGTCCCATTTCACCCAGCTGTTCCACTTCTAGGCATATTCCCAGAACTGAAAACATCATACCACAGTGATTTGAAATGGGAGTGTTTCAAGGGGAAATTTACAGATTGAATACAAAATCCAGAGCCCTGAATGTTTCCTAAAGTGAAGGACTTGGGTTCCTGTCCCCACCAACATAAAAAACCACAATCAAGGTTTGAGGTGTTTACCTTCTGGGTTCCATATTAGCTAAACAGACTTAGAGCCTGCATCTTTGGAGTTTTACTTTTAAAGGATCAGAAGACTTTTTGATAGTTCACTTAGCTGATGTCTCTGGTACTGTGGGCTTGAAGTAATGAATCCAATGGCGCTTTCTGGCAACCTGGGAGTACTCAAGGTGACTGTATAGAGTCCTTCCCTGTGGGCGCCTAGGGATGTGGGCTGTCTCCTGATATAAATTTGATCATCAGTTTGAGCTGCCAAGGGGTCATCAGGTCTTTCAGAAATAGTCTAGTGGCCCCATAACAAATTGTGGGTCAAGTGTAGAAAAGGCTGGAGAGCCTAAAAGGACTTAACAAGTTCTCCATTAGTGATAGCAGCCAACTTATCATCTTGGACATGGGAAATCAAAGAGGGCAGTTGGCCATCCATGGCCTCAAAAGGTGTAGTGCCCTGGAGGTAGGGGGTACATCGTGCACACAGAAGGGTAAAAAAGGAAAGAGACTTACCCAGTTTTCACCAGTCTCAAGAAACAGTTTTTAAATAGCTTCTGTTATGGTCTTGTTTATTTTTTCTACTTGACCTGAACTTTGAGGCCAGCAGGCACAGTGTAATTTCCAATTGATTTCTAAAGCTGCAGCTAAATTTTGAATGATATGAGCTATGAAAGCTGGCCCATTGTTGGACCCCAGGAAGTGGGCAAACTGAATGGAGGCACTGTCTCATAGAGGAGTTTCATAGCTATGATGAGAGCTGGTTTATTCTGAATAGTGAATCCTTCAGTCCACCTGGTGAATGTGTCTACAAGAACTAAGAGATATTTATGTCTCCTTCTGCCTGGGCCCATTTTGGCAAACTCTATCTCTCAGTGGTCTTCAGGGCTAAGTCCTCATTGTCTCTTTCAAACATCAGTGGTGGCCATCAGTGGTGGCCAGCTTAGGGTTCATTTGAAGACACTGTGGGAATTTTTGGCTGACCTCTTTAGTCAGACAAGATAACTGGGCCAATTTGGTTCCCCCAAGTGAGTAGCCCAATGGGTCTCCTGGATGCACTGGGGGGCCCAATGATCCTGAGATGAGAGCTTGGAGGAGCATTATAGGCCCCACTGGTTTTAGTGGCACCTTTTTAGCTGTCTTATTAGTGAGGACATTTCCATGAGCTACTGGGCTGTCTTCTCATTGGTACCCCAAACAGTGCATAATGGCAACCTTTCAAGGCAATCAAATGGCAGCCAGGATGTCTAAGATCTCAGAGGCATTCTTGATCTTTGTTTCTGCTGAGGTTAATAGTCCTCTTTTCTGATAAATGGTCCCATTCACATGGATAGTAGCAAAAGTGTACCAACTATTTGTCCCCATTTTAGGGCTTGCGTTAGGGCTATCAGTTCTGCCCACTGAGATGAAGCTCCTGACCATAAGGCTTGGGCCCATATTACCTGCAGTGGTCACTATAACTCCTGCCACTTGAGTAGCTTGGTGGAGATAACTGTGGTCATCTGTGAAAAGCATGGGTTTAGGCTGGACAAACAGGACATCAGTCAGGTCAGCTTGACACAGTCAGGATCCAGCAGAAGAGCTTGATACTGGACAATGTGAGTGTTGGAAAGCCATCTATCAGAAGGCAACCACAATAGTGTCTCCACAGCATGTGGGGCCACTATTTGGAATCTCTGGCCAAAGGTCACTTTAGAGGCTCCCTTGGTTGCAGTGGCTATAATTGCCTATAGGCAATTTGGTCACCTTGCTGCCAAGGGGTCTAATCGCCAGGAAAGATAGACAACGAGCCTCTTTCAGGGTCCTAGGTACTGGGTTAAGACACTCTTTGTGATTCCATGACTCTCAGCCACATGCAATTGGAAAGGTTTAGGGAAAGCTTGTTTCTCTATGTCAGTCCAGGTTTCAAGTCCTGTGGATTTTCTCAGTTGTTGAAAACCTTTTGGACTATCTCCACTAACTCTGAATCTTTCTAGCTTTTGAAGCATTTTTCTAATATTTGGGGCTGACAGGGAGAGACAAATTTAAAGGCGTGTCTATTCTCAGGTGTCTCCCAATCAATAGGTGTATAAATGTGATATGCCTCTAGGAGACACTCTAAGGATGTGGATGGAGCCTTGTCAGCTCCCTAACAGATTAGCTGGCTTCTGCTTTTAAAAGCACCCAAATGAGTCTGGCGAAACCATAGGAGAACCTCTTTACCTTGGATAGGGTAAGTGAGAGGAAACATGAGGTCACCATCCAGTCCCATAACCAGTTTGCATCCCAGAGTTTGAATGTGTTCTCTTTCCTCAGAAGTGAAGAAAGTCTGGAGAAGCTCTTGGCAGGCTCTTTAGAGGGAGGGTGTTGGGAGAAGGGATCCTGGGGTGAAGGCCCAGAAAAGGGGTGCTGCAGCTGGCCAGGCTTGTGCCCACCAGGGAACCCATGCTGCTGACAATGTTATCTGCCTTGGAGAGCTGGAAGCCACAATTGCCCCCACCATGCAGTGTGGGCTTTGGCTTTGGCTGTGGCTCTGGCTCCTCTTGAGCCTCAGCTGTCTGGTCACTTGGCTGGGAGTCACTGGGCAGGAAACAGTTATAGTGCCTGGCTTAAACTGATTACTCAGCACCAGGGGAGGTGGAAGAGGGCACCAAGCTATTCTTCATGGTGGGATCCAGAAGACATTCAGGCCTTGAGTTTCAGGGTGTGGAGTTTGTGGTGGCAGGTGTGGGGCCTGCAGGCAGGGGTGAGTACCCCCTCGCACCAGAGGACTCACTGGGTGGGGCGCCTGTTGTTTTTCAGAGAGTTGAGGTGGACCTGCTGATAAAGACAGGTTAAAATTCCCCTTAGGGGCCAAGAGACTCTGAAAGTGGGTTGTTTAAATTCACAAGAAAGTTTGGAGCTTCCCTGGGTAAACAGGTTCACCATAGGAAGAGGCTCTCTAACAAAGTTTCTGAAAATGTTAAGAACATATTGCAGGTACAACAGAGAAGCAGAAGCAGACTGACCCAATCAGACAAATAACAGACAAATAACAAACATTAAACTGGTGACAAACAAGATTAACAAAACAAAGATAGAGACCAACAGACTGATGCCAAGAACTAGTTTGACCTTACGGTCAACAGGTCCCACCTAACATCTTGGTCTGGAACAGTTCTGAAGACTTCAATGTTGCATCCCAATGTGTCCAAAGACTCCCAAGGGGTACCCCAACAAAACAATCTTATTAGTAAGAATCTGGACTGCTCACTTGAATTAGCATCCAGAGTTTTGTTTTTGGTTTCTTTTTGAAATGAAAATTCCTTGGGAGCAAGGAACATCTCTCGGTAGTCCCCCTAAGGAATAATTCACCTCAAAGAGAAGCTTGGATCCTATAAATCCCTAAATAGGAAACCATCCTGGACAAGGCCCCAAATGAGGTAGGTTCATAAACAATATAGGAATACAAGTAGCCAAATTCATAAATTTGGAATTTCATTAGCTGAGCTCAGTGACCACTCAGAGTCTCACAAAGTGGCCACAAACTGGAAAACTACAAATCTTTTAAAGAAAGAAACACAAAAAGACATCCAGTTGGAAACAGTTTAGCTAGAATCTTACATTAATTTTTGGTTGACACCTGTATTCTGCTTCTTTTGTTGAGGAGCTTAATTTTTCTCTTATGCGCATGGTTCATTCTGCTTTTCCTATGGGACTTACATTTTGAGTAATTTTCCATTTTCCTGGGTCGAATACAAGGCAGTAGTTAAATGCAGGGCTCAAGATAGCTTCAGTTATGCCAAACTACAACACAGAATAGTAAAGCAAAGAGAAGCAAAAGCAACTCTGCAAATATCAATTCCCAAAGAAGCAGCCATTGTCATAAAGTCACTAACCAGAATTTTTATTTAAAATAGCTTATTGTTTTGAAAAAATGATGTTCTCAGCACAAGTCTCAATCCCACTAAAATTAATCAGAAATTTGATTAAATGTTTTAATAGAGAAGGCAATTTTCTTTTCAAAAAAAGTATGAATTATACCATAAAAAATTTCTTTCCTAGACTGTATTTGAAAAACTCATAGTAGTGAACACCTAATTCTTATTATTTGTTCCTGTAAACTTACAAGACAGAAATTTAAGTTCTCTCTCTCTTTTTTTTTTTTACAACATATTAAGGTAGAACAGATTCAAACTAAAGAAGAATTTCACCTTCATAGAATTGTTTCTTGTTCATTGAGCCCCAAACTTCATTGCTACATTATGTTGGAGACCACTACAAAGTAGCTCTGAGTAGGATTTAAAATTAACTAATTGGCTTTCTATGTTTGTCTGTGAGTCTTTCCAGGGCCTAGGCCCCATGCTTGGTGATGGGAGCTGATTATTGATAGAACTGTGGGGGACCGGCGGTGGCTGAAAAGATAAGAAGTATGAAATATAAATGATCTTTATTTTGAGAATGCGGGGAGAGACACCCCTGATCCTCTGAGGCACGGCATCTCCCCCTGGGGTCGGCAATCTCTCTGTGGAACATGTGGAGTGGAGGCATATAAGTAGCCTAGGTTTGGGGTGGAACTTAAGGGGCATTAGTGATGCACAGGTAGTCCATTGGCACTTGTTTGGCACCAGAGGTAAATTCCTAGGGGTGGGGGAGATGGAGCTCCTTGGTTCCGCCTCTAAGGCTTCACCGGCTACAGTGTCCTATCTGGGCCAAAACTCTTTCAATTATTAGTAAGTTCTAGGAATTACTGGTCCTGGCTGAGGCCTGAAGTGGCCTATGAGGCCAGAGATACCTCAAAGGGCAAGCTGTGGACACTTGACCCAGACATCAAATAAGCAGATAGAGACTGCAGCTGCAGAAATTACTCCTACAGTCTCATTTTTACGTCTTCACGATAAGTCTCCTAAATTGACATGATTTGTTACTTGGAGATGTCCCTGAAATGAGTCCCAAGGTCCTGCTCATTGCCTGCACTTTCCTCAGTTTCCCTGCCCTTTGTTGTTGACCTAATAAAAATGGGTGGTCCAGAGAAGTCTTTTGTCTTGGCCCTCAGAGTCTTGAACTCAGCTAAAGGGTCCTGACCCTCCTGGAGCCCTTAAAATCATACCACTTGTCTCATTTTGTTTAAGCCTTTGCTACACACTCATTTGGGAGATCAGGGATCTAGACCAGGACCCGATAACATTAATGTCCCCCAACATTTTTCCTGCCTCATGTTTACTGCTATGGTACTGGGAGACAACATTTTTAAATTTTATGAGACATGATTTAAAATTGAGTTCCCACAAGATCACCAAAGTATGAAGCCTCTGGGTTTTTAACTGACAAATGTATTAGTAAGTTTAAATAAAATTTTGCAAAGAATTCTCCCCAGCATATGTCTATCAACAGAAAAAGTGGAATTTTCCAATTATATTTTCAATATTGACTTCCTTGCTTAAACCTGCTATTCACCTCACAGCCCCAAACTCTGTTCCCTGTAGAGGTGTCTCATCATCACTCAAACAAAGCACTCTGGGTGGTCACCTGGGTCTCTTCTCTGTGCTCCCTCCTTCCCCCTAATGTTATCTATGCTGAGAGATGCACCTGTCTCATTCCCCCTCAGTCCTTAGCTCCACCTTGGCTCAAGTTCCCATTCACTTGTCTTTGTGATAAATTTCTCAGTACTTTTCTGTCTCAAGAATCCTGTTCTCTACTCCAGCTGTTACACTGGGAATTATAATAAGATTTTTCTCTCCAGTTCCTGATATCGTAAACCCTTGTCATTCATTTCCTGAGCACCTGTGGCACCAGGGATGCTAAGAGAATCTGTTGTTCTAATTGATTGATCTTTGATCCAGTTTCTGAGCAGAGCTCCTGACCCTTAGACTTTTTTGGGTGACAGGAGAGTCTTTTACTCTGCCCGAGGTAATTCAGGGTGGGTGCCTGAGTGGGGGTAGCAGTTAAAGAATAGCTAAGATCAGAAGCTTTCACGGAACCCCATTCCTGTCCTTTGGGAAGAAAGTGGCCACAGGATGGGGTAATAATTGATCAAACCAGCAGGGCTTGTGTGCTTACATCCAGAATCTGCTCTCTGGGAAACTGAGTTGCAAGGTCCTCACCCAGTGTGTGTTGGAAAATTGTTGGTGTGTTGGGAAAAACTCTCACACAATTTGGTAGCCAGAATTTGATAAGTGTTGAGACTATTACAGGACAAAACCATTAAATAGTGTTTTTCTTAATACAGCAACTTATACATTGCTTCCAGTTATATCTTCCTAAAGATCAAATGATTTCTCTACAGCTCAAAACTTTTAGCAACCTTCATCACCTAACAACTGAAGTGTAACCTCAATAATCCTCACCTCCCACCTTGCCCACTCACTGAAAGAGTGAGCCGGGAGGAGGAGCAACACCTTCCTTTTGGGGGCACACATCAAATGGGGCCTTCACAATCCCTTTGAAAGGGTATTGATCAGTTTCAAAAATGGCGGCCTGCTAGGGGATTGGGTGGAGAGTCTCTGCAGAGAAATCATATTAGATGCTAGAATATGACAACATGGAGAGGGCCAGTCAGTGGATAATGATTCGTATTAACCAAGGAGATAACCAAAGGGAAAAATAAAACTGGGAAAAGGAAAAGTGCGGATGGAGAGCTGAAGCCCAATGTATTTACTGAGCACACTGTACTAGGTGTGGCCAGAGGATTTAAGGTCGTGCTGAGACCACAACTGCGGATAATGGGAGTCTGCGAATCTCACACCCTTAATGTGGCACAGTGACCAGTGGATCCAAGAGGAAAAGCTGGATTGGCTTTTGGTGACTGCTGAAAATTGAGACTGCCTGGCTGCACTGGAGGAGACTGTGAGAAGCTCCGGAGCTCCAAAACCGGACACTGTGCAGTTTTCTGACCGATCCACGCTTTGCCGGGAATGCAGTGAAGACAAGGTGCAATGTGCAGTGGACCCAAGAGGAAAATCTGCATTGAGTCCTGGTGAGTACTAGGGACTGGGTCCCGCAGCTGCTGTCATTGGCTGGAGGACATCTTGGAATTGGGCAGAGCCTGGTGCCATGGTGACATCAGATAGTAGCTCCTCATGCAGAGAGGTCTGGTAGAGGACAGCTGGGATTTGGGCAGAGCCCTGTGCCATGGTGACATTAGTCAGCTGCTTTTGGCACAGAGACTACTGGCAGGATCTGCTGGGGCTGAACCACGCCTCTGGTTGGGACCCAATAAGCAAATCCAAAATAGTCATGACTCTGTGATATCCACAAGGTACAGCCTAACTTGCAGATTGACTGGCACAGAGGCTCTAGGCTAGCCTGCACCATCCCTGCATCCCTGCCTACCTCAGATAACATCAAATTGGGGAGGGTAGCAAAAACTCAAGTCAGCATGCTTTGGAAAGGCCCTAAGCAATACAGAGAGGACCAGAGACCCCCCAACCAGGACACACCAGTCTGAAAGAAACCAGAAACATGACAAGAGATAGAAATTTTTTTAAATCTCCAGGTGCCGAACATGAGAAAATAAGCCCAGGAGAGGTAAACACAGAAGAGAACCAGCACATTAACCATCCAATACTAGACACAGCATCAGCCAAAATAAATATCTTCATGACCTCATAGATGAATTTAAAACTGTACTTCCAAGTGAGGCAAGATATAAAGAGATTAATTAAAGAAATAAGCCCCGCCCAAGAGAACACAGATGGAAGAACGGAGGAAATCAGAAAAGAAAGAGAAACCTCTGATAAACATAACTTAGAATACATAAAACAGATCCAAAGAGATGATCAGGAAACTAAAAACTCCATTGAACACTGGCAAAATGCCTTGACAGAAACTAAAGTTAGCCTTTTGAAACTTGAAGAGAGATTTATAATATATGATCATGAAAGAAAAGACCTCTTAAAAATAATGAGAAACCAGAAATAAACAGTTCAAAGGCAAAAGGATACATAACTTAAGAATAAAGCATGTGAGCAAGGAAGCAGGTGCAACCAAAAGTAAAATACAAAGAATATTCACAGATATATTAAAGGAAAACTTCCCAAGCATAGGAAAAAGAAATGATGTCCAAATAAATGAGGCATACAGAACTCCAACTCCCTACAACCAAAACAGATCTACACCCAGACATATAATAATCAAGATTCCAGAAATCCACCAAAAGGACAGAATACTAAAAGCAGCCAGGGAAAAGAAGCAGATTACCTACAATGGGCAAGTTATCAAAATAACAATAGACTTATCAACACAAACTCTCAAATTGAGAAGGGCCTGGGGGGAAATAGTCTAACCCTGAAAGAAAATAACTTTTAAACCAAGACTGATGTACCCAGAAAAACTCTCTCTCAAAATTAGTGGAGAAATAAGATGTTTCCAAGACAAGGAAGAACTGTGGGAATTCATGGCCACCAACCCAACCCTACAGAGAGTGCTGAAGGACATTCCAGAGAAAGAGAGGAAGGGATACCAGGATTCCAGCAACAGTGGCAGAGAGGCCTCAATGAATGGGGCAGACAGTGGAATGAAGGAATAAGGTAAAATGGAGTAGCAGACATGAGGCAGAGACAGTAAACTATAATCTTTAGTATAGATAGCTTTGATACACTATAAAAAAAAGGCAGAGGTCATTGTTAATAGTGTATCAGGCTTTAAAAGTCACAGTAGTCTTTTTTTTTTTGGTCTTTTTCCTTTTTATCGGTACCAGGGATCAAACTCACGATTGCCTGCTTGCAAGGCAGGCGCTTATGCTGCTGAGTTAAATCCCCAGCCCCAGTCACAGTAGTCTTATCACTCTGTTTAGTTTGAATTTAATTTATTTTGTTCCAGTCTGTCACTCATATCAGATTTTGAGGGCACAGACATCTGACCCAAAAATAGCAGGTTATACTGTGGTAACTATCCTTAATTTCCTATTAACTTAAATTGAAACCCTATATTATTTACATTGTCTTACTATAACTGATCTTATTTGAATCCAATTCATTAGACTTCAATTTTGCCTTGGCTGATTTTATTTGAATTTGGTATGCTTAATAGTATCAACCCTAAAAATAGAGGCAACTACCCTGAAGATGACAAGATGTAAAAGATATCCATATTGGTTTTGATTATTAACAGCTCTCAAGTCCTACAATGTTTGCAAAGTTATGTTTTTATAAAAATAGCTATGTAATACTATGGTTAACTATATTAAGCCTGATGATGTGGACAAGTCTATTTAAAATAACAAGAGAAGGCATACTAACTACGATAGATCACCTAATATTGTGGTCTTATGTGTCTTTTTCATTGCATATTTTTCTAGGAATTTGTTTTGCTGTCTTGTCATGATTTGTTTTTCCCTATAATACAGAGAGGATAGATATACATGTAGAAATTCACACATGGGAAGATTTTTTAAAAACTATTTACAGGAACAGATTATATAATGCAAGGTGTAATGAACAGATACTCTGAAGAGGAGACCCTAAGAAACCCAATGCTAATTCTGTAGCATTATGATATAAAATTTAGCAATACTATTATTCACTGATCAGAGTGTTATTAGTCTAGTCTCTTAAGTTCAGTTTCAGCATATGTAAAGATAAGGACAGCTACTACGAAGAGAATGAGAGACACTATGGTCGTTATTATTGTCTTCCCCAATCAGATCTTGAAGACCTAAAAAGCCTTCATCATCCTGTAATGATTTGATTAGTTCTATAATATGCAGAATGTATTTATGTATTTAATGTGCGTGAAGATGGGGACAACTATTTGGAAGAAACTAGAGACAATTAGATAAACAGTAAGGATCTCCAGTGGACTTGCTTTGAAATCTGTATTTCTTTAAATTGTTTCTTTTTGAAGTGTTTTGTTCTGTTTTGATATGTTTAATCTTACCCTCTTGAAGATAAAAAACAAGTGTGTAGGGCTGATAATCATATTACTAAGTTTTTGTTAGATCATTGAGCAGAACTGTTGGCAGTGTCACTATTTGAATGTCATTTTACATACTTTAATTTTGTAACCTGAACAACTATTTTTAAGATGACAATATGTAACTTATCAACTGTGATCTCTTACCATTTAATTTTCCTGTAATTCTGTATTATTTCTACCCTTTTTTCTCCATGTATTTTTTTTGTTTGTTTCTTTCTCTTTAAATAAAAAAAAAAAATAAAGGGTATTGAGGTACAACCAAAGAATCTAATGGAGGGCTAGGGTTTGATTCCAGGTAGCAATTAAAAATAATCTAATGAAAAACACTTGAAAGCCAACATAAAGCAACAACCAGATCTATTACATAAGCATCAACATGGATTCAAAATATGTTGTATAGAAAGAGCATAACATAGAATGTCTGATTAGGATAAACTTTAAGTAAAAACTTAAAAACACACCAAGCTTAAAAATGGACAAACTGGGCCTGTAATCCCAGCACTCAGGAGGCTGAGGCAGGAAGGTCATGAAATCAAACCTAGCCAGAGCAAGTTAGTGACTTATAAAATGTCTGTCTCAAAATAAAAATAAAAATGAGGTGATGGAGCTCAGTGCCACACCCAAGCTTCAATCCTCAGTGCTGAAAGTGGGAGCCTCTAGAAAAGGATACTAACCCCCAGTGGGACTTACCACTGGGAAAGCAGGGTTGGCTCGGCCACGGGCTTCCTCCACACCTGTAGCATTTTATTTCTTTTAAAACTGCATAAAATACATGAAGCAAATAGACAAAAGGTTAAAATTTTTAGTTCTGAGTGATAAAAATACAGATGTTTATTGTTTCATGCTTTGATTTCCTGTATTCTAAACATTTTAAATAAAACTAAAGCGTACATACATACCTAGCAAAAGTCCTCCTGATGGTATATTGCTTAGCGGCACAGCACCTGCCTGGAAAGCACAAGGTCTTGAATTCTATTCCCACTGCCAAAGAAAAAGTTCTCTACATAAATCCTTTTATTGATTATGAACTATCATACTGGAAAGAGTGGAGAGTATGAGAAAGTAAAAATAATTAAGATGTGCTATGTGCATGTACCAACTCCCCACTATGAATGCACTGGTCATGTACTGCAAATGTGTACCAGTAAAAATAAAAACTTTTTAAAGTCAAGTGAGTTCTAAATGGTCAGCCTTGATATTACTAATTTGTATTCCATTTTTTAAAAATCCAAAATGTTGTGCTGGAGGTTTTAGAACATTTGGAAACTGGTTCCACGTGTCATGTTTCAGACATCCCAGTGTAATGGAAACATTGCCACAGATAGCACAGATAGCACACCTGAAGCAAGTGCAGCCTGTACCAGCAGGACTCCTGTACACACCCATTAGTTCACCTCAGCTCCTCCTTCTCCAGTCCACTCAGCTACTCTCTGAAGGAGACAAAAAAAATTTGCCTTGAGCAGTGTCTTCATCCCCGCCCCTCTTTGCTCTTTGAGGAAATAAAACATTTATAGGTGGAGCTAAGGACACCACTTTAAAAACCTGAGTCTCCACACTTGCCTAACACTTGGGTTCCAGCGTTCTGCTCCTGCCAAGAAGCAACCAGCCACAATGATGCCTGGCGGACTGAGCGAGGCCAGACCTGCTACTCGTGAAATCCAGGAGATGGCAGATAAGGTGAGTGGAAGCATTTCAGGAAGATGTCTGATCAAAGCCTCGGTCTAATGTGTGGCTTTGTAGTAAGAGCATAGATCAACATGAAACCCAAAGCAATAGTTAGTGTGTGGCTTTGGGTAACTGAAACTGGAATACTGAGAAAGCTTGAATTACCCCAACACTACAAGAGAGACATTAACCAAGTCTCATTTCTTACTGGTGCCTTATTTTGTGTACTTGTTAAGGAAGAATTCGTACTGGACCAACTCTAAAGGTCCAGTACAAATTCCACATCTGATAGGAGGACTACTGATTAGTTAGTCATGAATGTTTCCACTCTGTAATAAAAGTTATTAACAATTTGACGCACTAGACTTTCAATGCTCTGCAGGGAGAGTTGGGTTTTGTTTTGCTTGGTTCTGTTTTTTTTTAATGGGTTGAGCAAGGAACAATATTGTAAAGGTAATCAATTACAAGCTTCTTTCCTATTTTCCTATATAGATAGTGTTTTAGTTTCTTTAGTAGAGAAGAAGACTAATATACCCTACAGGCCACCAAATTGATTATGAGGAAGATAGAACCCAATGTTTTTAGTAAGCCAATAAATTTTTAAGAGTTGTTTGATTAGCTATCACCTATATAGCTTATTATGGTGCATATTTTTGAAAGAAAAATAGGGATAAGTTATAGGCATAGCTCTGTATTTTGTGTTGTCACTTTCCTATACCATTCCTTCTTGTTTTCTCTCTAAAATGTCGTTCTATGATTTTTTTGGCAAGTCAGATCAGCTTTCAGTGTGAGTGGAAGAGATGGGATTCTTTATATTTCAGGCACTGAAAGTTCTGGAAGTAACCAATGTGTGAAACCCCGGGCTACATATTTCTCCTTCTGAACTTTTAATTTTTTAAATAAACTTTTTAGTTTAGAAAGACTTAAGCTGTACAAGAAATTTACAAAGGGAATATGGAATTCCAGTTTCAGTTTCCCCTAAAGTTATCATCTTACCTCATCCTGCCCCTTTCGTCAAAATCACTGGTAGCTAAACCGCAGACTTGTATGTGGAATTCATGCATTTGCATCACCAATATTATTTTTCATTCTGGAATTCAGGCAGGGTTCCAGGGTTTCGAGGCACCTCGCGTTGTCACATCTTGTTAGTCTCCTCTGGCCTGATCTGTGACAGTTCTTCAGCTTTCCTGGTCTTTCATGACCTTGACAGTTTTGAAGACATATTTTGTAGAAGGTCCTATTTGAGCTTCCTGGTGTTTCTCTGGGAACTATAGAATCCTAAAACAAAATAAAAATCAAGATATTGTGAGTACTGACATTGGCTTTCTCCTCAAGCCTTTCCATCAAACCTTAAAAACAAAACCCACACCTTAGTTTTTTTTTGTTTTTTTAATTTTTAACTATAATTTATTGATATCTATCATTAGAAGTTTGTTTATTTTAAAAGATACTTTGAAGCTTTTTTTTCTGGTCTTTTTGAGACAGGGTTTCACTATACAGTTCAGGCTAGCCTCAAATTCACTTTGTAGACTAGGCTGGCCTCAAATCCACAACTATCTTTCTGTTTCAGCTTCCTGAGTACTGGGATTACAGGCATATGCCACCATGCCAGCTGCCTTTTAAGCTTAAAAAACATAATATTAAGTCATTCATACCTCCCCGGGAATCCCCATACCAAATCAGTATTCTCACACTTGGCTGTGCATTAAGTCACCTGTGGGTCTTGATCAAGTGCAGACCCAACACAGGAGGAGCATGGCAGGCCTGCAAGCCTGCATTTCTACCAGACCCCTAGATGCTACTACGGCTGCCACTAACCCTGACCACCTTGCCTGCACTACCTACCAACTGTGTTTGTAAAAAGAAGATAACACATCTCACCACACCAATTTCACACCTGTAAGGACTACCTGAAATAATGTGCATAAGGATGACTCGAAAATGAAAAAGAACTGTGCTTAAGTGCAGTATCATAATTGTTTACTTTAAAATGTTGCTTGAAATCATCCCTAAGTGAAAAATCCCCGAGACTCTGTGGGAACCAGAGCTACCATAAGGGGATTGGGAACAATAGAAATTTACGATGGAGAAGGTATAAGAATTTTTAACAACTTTTTAAAAGTTTATTGCCTAATTAACTAGAAGTTCGTTTGTTTGTTTGTTTGTTTGGTTGGTTGGTTGGTTGGTTGGTTGATTGACTGAGCCGAGGCTGCTCCCAAACTCTTAGACTCAAGCAAGTCTCTCACCTCAGCCTCCCAAGAAACTGGCATACAGTCATGCTCCACCATACTGACAAGATCGGGCATGTCCAGGGTGGTATGGCCAGAGACAATGCTCCACCATACTGGCTAGAACAATGCTTTTCCTCTACTGGGAACTGAACCCAGGGTCTTTGCTTTGAGCCACACCCCCAGGCTTCTTCTTACTGTTCCTGCTGCCACTGCTGCTGTTATTATTATCATCATTATTTGAAAAAAGGAGGGATGGGGATTTAGCTCAGCAACATAAGCACCTGCCTGACAAGCACAAGGTCGTGAGTTCGAATCCGGATACCACAAGAAAAAAAAAAAGAAAGAAAGAAAGAAAGAAAAAGGGTCTCACTAACTCACTAAACTACTCAGACTGGGCAGTCTTCCTGCATCAGCCTCCCAGTGCTGGGGCTGCAGACAGGCACCAGGGTACCCTGCTAGAATAATATTTTTTTAGCTACAAATTTTTTTTTTTAATCGGTACCAGGGACTGAACTCACAACCGCCTGCTTGCAAGGCAGGTACTCATGCCGCTGAGCTAAATCCCCAGCCCCAGAATAATATTTTTTTAAAAAAGAAGTTACCAGGAGGCCTTCCTTGGTTAATGACACTGTCCGTGAGCCACATTTTATGAACCTAATTTGAAAATGTGTTTCCTTCTGCTCTCCTCGCCTCCAATTTTGTCAGACAGGTGGAATAAGAAGTCGATATGGACAGTGTCACCTCTGCCCACGAAGGCACTTTCTGGTGCTTGGAGCCTTGACCCCCATGTAGCCTCTCCTTCGATCTGCATAACCCTGAGGCAGGCAGGAAGTGAACTGCGTCTGATTCTCAGATGATGACACCAAGACACAAAGTGCTTAAGAGTCATCTGGCTTAGACATTAGCGGCCCACAGACTTTTGACCCCATACTCTCCCACAGCGCCAGCACATGGAGGAGATGTGAGGGCACAGGAAACACAGAGGAGAGAGTGTGGGGAGCCCTGTCCTCACATTAGATTCACTGTGAGAAGTGTCCATCCATGAAGCACTGCAGGGTAGGCACATTTCTTGAATATCTCCTATGTGTGTATGTTGAGCCAAGTTTATAAGAGCTATAGAGGCTGCAAGGGACCATCCCCGCCTTCAGGGGTTTACAGCTGAGGCAGGGAAGTTAGGATGTCTAGAACATAATCAAAAACAACACCCAACTGAGTACTTGGCAATAATCAGCTGTAGTGGTGGCGCGCTTCCTCAGGCGCTCTGCTCCCAGTTACCGATGATCTGGCCTCCTGCAGGAGACAGCCCTAAAGGACAAGTCTCACTTCAGTGGTGGGAGGAAGACCAGCAGTCAATTAAGTCTACAGTTGAGGGAGCACTTTCCCATAATTATACCAGTTTTATTCTACTATAACAACCCAAAGAGGCAGATAGTATTCTTTTTTATTCTAAAGAAAATAAAACCAAGGAAAATAAAACCGTAATGTCTTGCTATCTTTTAAATAACTGCTCATTTCATCAGATTTAACATAATCAAACAAAACAAAAAAGAATAAAAACCAACCCAACAAAATAATGAAAATGATATGGTTTCCAGGTGAGGATCACCTCCTGGTGAGGCCTGGTTCTCTCCCTCCACAGTCTACTGGGGCAGATATTATTACAACCACCTACTAAGTAAGGAAAATGAGTTAACTTCTCCAAAACTGTAGAATTAGTTTGGCAAGCAGCTACCTGATGCTGATCACCTGGAGGATCTGAGGGGTCCTAGTAAAGATCTCCAGCCTGTCCCTTACTTCAGCCTTTGCATTTTTCAATGTATTTCTACTTTTAAAAATCACCTGTTAAAATGAAATATTCTTAACAGAGCTGGCAGTAACAAGGCTTCTCTCCCCTCACCAGAGAGCTTATTAGCAGAATGCCACCTGAAGGAAGGAGCCTGTGGGGGCAGGAGTGGAGGGTTCCACACACAAGCATTCCAAATCCAAGTACAAGTGGAATTTGGATACAGTCAGAAAGAAAAGAAAGGCAAGCAAAGGGTTTGGAACTGAAAAGACTTAAGCATTTCTGAAGGCAGAAGAAAAGAACAGAGGTTCAGTGGCAGTGTATGTACTAAAGGATGCCAAGGGTGCTTGGGTCCAAAGTATACTTGAAAGAAAATCCCTTCTTCCAAGACTGTCAGTGTCAGTGCTACATCTGTCTATCCAATATTTGGGAGACAAATTATTGCAAAGAAAAACAACCATAGCCTTCTTATTCAGAAAGCATTGATTATGTAAGCAGTACTGTGCATTGTTATGGAGACAGGAGAAACAAAATGATCGTCACCTGTAGGAAATGTACCAAATAGCCTGGGGGTTAAGAAGCATAATCAATTAAAGATTAATATGTAGCCCCAGCCATGAAAAATTATGATATATAGAATGAAAAACAAATAAACTGATGGCTCCAACAGTAGAAACTTCTAGGTCATTGTTTCTGGTTCACTATCTTAAGTAGTTATGTAAAGAATGATTGGAAAGGAATTATCAGTATATTTGTGCAAATGCAAGAATAGGGCATTCACATTGAAATACAAACTGAGTGCTTTATTTTTATTTTATTTTACTTTGAAATAGAGTTTCTGTAAGTCAACAAGTTACTCAGCTTGGGCTTGATCCTTCTGCCTCACCCTCCCAGAGCGCTGTGATTATAGGTGTGCACCACATGCACCCAACAGAAGTGAGGGCTATTATTACATATGCAAATATACACACACACAACACACACACACACACACACACACACACACACACACACACACACACATTATTAAGTCATAAACCTACTGCTGATTCTATTCCTGGCCAAAAAACAAAACATGATTTTTCTTGGCCAAGATTCCATGCAAGTACACCATCTGCATACCTTCCTGGTTCACCACAGAGTTTACATTTCATGGCTGACACCACATCCACACATTAATGGTCCCCTCTCTGATCTCAGCCTCCTCATCCATCACCACCCCTGGTTCCCACACCCACAGAACCTGTCTTTCTGCCGGAAAATCTTTTGTGTACTGACTCTTCATTTTCACCAGAACATGCCTAGCCCACTGGGTTTCGTGACCATAATGGGTGGATCCTGACACTCTCCGCCCTAATTCTCATGACCCTGCGTGCCTCTGGCATCCTTCCTCAGGTAGAGATCATTCGCACTGTGCCCTCCTCCTCAGCTTCCCCTCCAGCTCCAGAGAACTCAGCCCCAGAATACACAAAACAGCACAAAGCTGGCCCACACAGCTCTGTGAATTCAGGCCCACCAACTGCAGCCGGCCGTCCTGTCCTTCCAGCCAGAGTCCTCCTCCTTCCCGTTCCTTCCTTCCTCCCCGGTTTCTGACTCCCTCTTTTCTCCACAGCCCTCCAGCAAGGTATCTCGGTTCCTATTTGTCTTAGTTACTTTTCTTGTTGTCGAGACAAAATACCCAACAGCCAAAGTTAAGGGAAAATATTTAATTTGTAGAGAGTTCAGTTCATAATTGGCAGGCTCCAAGGCAGGCTGGCACAGCACACAGGCACTGCAGTGGAAACAGCCCACCGTGGGCCGGAAGAGGCAAGGCAGCAGAGTAGAAAGCTACCACAGCAGCTGCTTTCTATCCCCTTAATATCCTGTCTAGGCTACCGGGAGGAGGGTGGTGCCAAACCAACCAGTGGACTGATTCAGTACTCACACACTCTTAAAAAAAAAAGATTAACATAAAAGAGGACATAACAACACAGGTCAGAACAGAACAATTTAAGCAACATAGTGTTTCACAAGACAACCAGACATAAGAGTTGTTTCCATAGTGTCTCCTTCCTTGAAATATTTGAGTATGCCTTCATATACTATAGCATCAAACATAACAAGACAGCTCCTTGTCTATAAAAAGTTTTGTTTATACTATCATATATAATAAAATCCAATTAAGATATAACATGATAAAACCAATGGAGACAGAACAACAAAAGCTTGGTGGGACTTCAAAATGAGATGATGTTAAATCATCACTAGCCATTATAGTGTCATGTTTTCTTCAAAATAGCTGTTTATACCATCACAGACAATAAAATCAACCCAGAATAAAAACATTCCAACTAATAAATGAAAACATTATAAGGCTTCAAAGCAGTATAATGGGGAATCATGACTATCACATACTTTTTATGTATTTTTACCATTTCTTACACTAGGGAAACTATTCGGTATTTATACATGTAAGTTTGATTTATTTTTCTTATGAGTATGGTCTCAAGTTGCATGCATTTATTTATAAATATCTCAATGTGATCATTCTTTATAGCTGAGTAGTACTCCATTGTATAAAAATACCACAATTTTTTTTATCCATTCCTCAGTTGATGGACACTTAGGTTGTTTCCAAGATCTGGCTATCACAAATTGTGTTGCTATAAACATGGGTGCACATACATCACTGTGGTATGATGCTTTCAGTTCTTCTGGGAATATGCCTGGAAGTGGAATAGCTGGAACAAATAGGTCTTCCAATCCCAGCTTTTTGAGAAATCTCCAGACTGACCTCCACAGTGGTTGCACTAGTCTACCCTTCCACCAACAGTGCAGGAGAATTCCTATTTCCCCACAGCCCCTCCAGCATTTGTTGTTGGTAGTTTTCTTGATCCTGGTCATTCTTTTAGGAGTAAAATGGAATCTCAGTGTGGTTTTAATTTGTATTTCTCTAATGACTAATGATGATAAACATTTTTTCATGTATTTATTTGCCATTTGTATTTCTTCATCTGAGAATTGTGTATTCATCTCAGATGCCCATTTTTGGAACGGATCTTTGAATTTTGGGGGTCTGATTTTTTTAAATTCTTTTTTTGTTGTTGTTGTTTTTGTTTTTGTTTTTTTATTGGTACCTGGGATCGAACTCACATCTGCCTGCTTTGCAAGGCAGGCACTTATGCTGCTGAGCTAAATCCCCAGCCCCTTTAATTCTTTATATGTTTTAGACAAAAGTCCTTTGTCTGAAGGACAGTTCACTAAGATTTTTTCCCAGTTTGTGGGTTTTCTTTTCACTGTGCTGGAGATTTCTTTTGACATGCAAAAGCTTTTTAATAAGACATGATCCCAGTTATTGATTCTGAGAAGTATTTCCCATGCGGTTTGATTCCTGTTCAGGCATTCTCTACCTACCCTTATGTCTTCAAGGTTTTTACCCAATTTGTCTTCCAATAGATTTAGTGTTTCTGTTTTAATATTCAAAGCTTTGATCCATTTAGATTTTAATTTAGTACAAGGTGATAGGCATAGGTCTAGTTTTAGTTTTCGGCAAATGGAGAGCCAGATTTTCCAACACCATTTATTAAAGAGACTGTCATTCTTCCAGTGAACATGTTTGGCCCCTTTATCAAAGATAAGGTGATTGAGTGTGTTTGCAGTTGTGGTTGTATCTTCTAATCTATTCCATTGATCTTCAGCTCTGTTTTTATTCCAGTACCATGTTGATTTTACTACAGTTACTTTGTAGTATAACTTCAAGTCAGGGATTGTGATGCCTCCTGCCTTGCCTTTGCTGCTTAGAATTGCCTTTGCTATATTCTAGGTCTCTTCTGGTTCTTTCAAAGAACCAACTCTTTGATTCATTGATTCTTTGGATTCTTTTCTTAGTCTCTATTGCATTGATTTCTGCTCTGATTTTTATAATTTCCTCTCTTCTTTTGGCTTTGGGCTTGACTTGCTCTTCTTTTTCTATCTGTTTGAAGTTTAGCATCAGGTTATTTATTTGTATTCATTCTGTTTTCCTGATGTGGGAATTCAGTGCAATAAATTTTCCTCTGAGGACAGCTTTCATTGCATCCCACAAATTCCGGTAAGTTGTATCTGCATTTTCATTTTCTTTTAGGTATTGTTTCATTTCTTCTGTGATCCACTGATTACTCAAGAGTGTGTTATTCGGTTTCCATGTGTTTGTGGGATTTTTGCAGTATCTTTTATCATTAATTTCTAATTTCATGGTGCTATGATCCAATAACATGCATGGGATAATTTCAACTCTTTTGTATTTATTTAAATATGCTTTGTGGGCTAGTATATAGTCTATTTTAGAGAATGTCCCATGTACTGCTGAGAAGAATGTGTATTCTGTTTTTGGATGGAACACTCTCTATATGTCTATCAAGTTGATTTGTTCACAGGTGTGATTCAATTCTGTTATTTCTTTGCTGATTTTCTGTCTAGTTTATCTGTCCTTTGGTGTCAATGGTGTGTTAAGGCCTCCTGTTATAATTATGTTATTGTTAACTTGGTTTTTCATTTCTTTTTTTTTTCCTTTTTTTTTTTTTAATTTTATTTAAGGAGAAAAGAAAAAAAAGCAGAGAAAGGGTACAAGTTATACAGATTTGCAGAAAAAAAATGAGCAGTAGGAAATCACTAGTTAATGGATTACATACTGTCATCTTAGAAATAATTGTTCAAGTCACAAAATTAAAGCTTGTAAAGTGGACATTCCATCAATGATACTGCAAACAGTTCTGTTCAATGATCCAATAAAACTCTGTGATATCATATTCTATCTTATACACTTAAATATACATGCAGTTATATAGTTTAGAGCACTTTCATTTCCTCTCTTTTGTACAATGACTATTACACATTTTGGGTTTCATTGCTCTCACGGTTCTTATTACTTTTTTGGAAGAAAGTAAAACCAAATGTGACATAACAACAGAATTGGTCAAGTCAAAAGGGTGGACATAATAGATAATGTGAAAACATAATACAAGGTGATCAACAATGGTTACCATAATGCCTCCCGCTATCTCTAATAGAATTGCCTATACCATTAGTTATAATACAATTGAACAAAACAGTAAAGAACAAAACCGACAAAGCCAAACCATTGGAGACATTGTAGGTCTTCAAAAGTAGATAAAAGTCAACGAGAATGGGCGTTATAATGAATCTCATTATCTTCACAGCTGATGCCTAAATTTTCGAACCTGATACTATCCAGCAAAACAGAATAGGGGAACATCAGTTAAAAACCAGATGGTGAGAGTAATACAGGGCTTCAAATCGAGGCAATGGAAAGTCAAAGTGGGTTACTATAATATATCCTGCTATTTTTTTCCTTTAATTAAAAGGATAAAAATTTTTTTAAAAGTATTAAAAAAGTAAATAATGGAGTGGAGATTGAGATAAAAGAGGGCATAACAACAAAACAGCACAGATCAAAACATAACCATTTAAGCAGAATAGTGTTTCACCACCAGATAATCCTGACCTAAAAGTAGTTACCATATTGTCTCTTTCCTTGAAATCCTTGAGTACAACTTCGTATACTGTAGCATTAAGTATATCAAAACAATGTAAAACCATTTAAGAGAATGACAGCATTACAGAGTATTTAGAATCGACCAACAGAAAATGAATAATGGTTTCTGTATAATCTCCTTGTCTTTAAAAGGTTTTTGCTTATACTATTGTACATAATAAAATCCAGTAAGATACAACCTATTTAGACCATTGGAGACAGAAGGACAAAAGCTAGATGAGACTTCAAGACAAGATGATACTAAATCAGTATTACCTATTAAGATGTCATTTTCTCCAAAATAGCTGTTCCTATCATCCAATCTTCTCTGCCTCATTTCTGTTGAGCTCTTATTCTGTCAGTAGCTGTCAGTTTGTCTTCTTCACTTTGTTCTCTGCTCCATTAGTCGTGGCCTCCACTATTTCTGGATTCTTTGTATTTTTCTTTTTTTAGAATATCCTGCAATACTCTCTGTAGAGTTGAATTGGTGGTTGCAAATTCCCCCAGTTCCTCTTTATCCTGGAAGCACCTTGTTTTCCCATCAATTTCCAGGGACAGTTGTGCAGGATATCTCAATCTTGGCTGAAGATTATTATCTTTCAAAGCTTGAATTATTTCCCCCCACGCTCTTCGTGATTTGATGGTTTGTGCAGAGAAATCTGCTGTAATTCTGATGGGTGCTCCCTTGTAAGTGGTCTGTTTCTTGTCTCTGACAGCTTTTAATATTCTGTTCTTGTATTGAATTTCTGGAATTTTTATTATTATATGCCTGGGTGTTGCTCTGTTTGGGTTGTAGGTAGCTGGGGTCCTGTATGCCTCATACATCTGAGTATCTTTACCTTTTGCTAAATTAGGAAAATTCTCTTGGATTATTTCTGTGAGTAGCTTTTGTAGTTCATTTGTTTGTGTCCCTACTTCTTCTTTTATGTTCTTAATCCTTAAGTTATGGATCCTCTTATCATCTTCTTGTCTTTGTATTATTGCTGTTTGTTTCTTTGTTATTTTTAAGAAGTTTTTCATTTCATTCTCCCATATTACAATTCTGCCCTCCAGTTCAGATAGTCTGTCCTTAGTTTCTTTCAAGCTGTTATGCCAGTCTTCGATAGACTTCTTAGTTTCTTGGTAGTCCCTTTGAACCTGCTTCACGTATTCTATGCTTTCCCTGTTTTCTCCATCAAACAATTCTCCCCTCTTTTTCTGTTCTTCCATTCCACCATCTGTTTTTTCTTGGGTGGGGCTTAGCATTTCTCTAACTATTTTGCATACTTCTAGCTTCAGGTCGTTGATAACTTCATTCCTGAATTGGTCTCTGAGGCTCTCTATATAGTGCTTTATGTGTATTGGTGCGGTGTCTGCTATTGCCTGTTTCTCAGAATTGGGGGCCGAGGAGCCTTTCTTGTTGCTGCCTCTTCTCATATTCTCTGTTCCTTATATATGCAAGCTTATATGAGAGGCCCAGCTTCTCTCCCTGTCAGCCACAGCCTGATCGAATTGCGCCGGTTAGGTGTTCCCACTCACCGCTGCGCACCAGGCAGCCTACGCGGGGGCCCGCCCCTCCCGGCCACCGTCAGGCTCTGGGATCTGGGTTGGGCCAGCCTACGGGGTCCGCCGGCAGCGTCACGCAGGCCAGGCACTTTTCACCAATCCTGCCCGAGAGGGGAATGTGTGGCTGGAGTTGCCTGCGCGCCCTGCTCCCGCAGGACTGCTCAGGCCCAGAAAGTCCGCTGGAGTCAAACTGTGGTGGAGTGTCAGTTTCTCTCACTCACCTCGCCACAAGTCAGAACATGCCTCCCTGCCCGTCCTGTTTTCGACTCCGTTCGCAGACTCCCGTTCTCAGAGTTTCCGCGCGTCTCTCTCCTTGCCGAGGAGAATTCTTTGCAAAATTTTATTCAAACCTTACTAATACAACGTGTTGATTACAAATCCAGAGGTTTCATACTTTGGTGATTTGTGGAAACTCAGTTTTAAATCATGTCTCATAAAATTTAAAGATGTTATTTGACCTATTATCATAGCAGTAAACATGAGGCAGGAGAAATGTTGGAAATTAACATAGCAATGAACTTTGGGGCACAATGAACAAGAAACACTGCTATGAAGGTGAAACTTGTTCAGTTTCAATCTGTTCCACCTTAGTGTGTTGTCAAAAAAAGAGATTTAAAGTTCTGTCCTGTAGGTTACAAGAACAAGTAATAAGAGTTAGGTGTTCACTACTGTAAAACATGAGTTTTTCCCATACAGTCTAGGAAAGAACTTTTGTATGGTATAATTCATTCTATTTTTTTTAAAAGAAATTTGCCCTCTCCATTAAAACATTGAATCAAATTTCTGATTAATTTTAGTGGGATTGAGACTTCTGCTGGGAGCCTGGTGATTTTTTCAAAATACTACCATATTTTTAATAAAGATTCTTACTGATTTTACGACAATGGCTGCTTCTTGGGAACTGACCTTGGCAGTGGCTTTTGCTTCCGGCTGCTTGCTATGCTGCAAGGCTGCTTTCCTCCCTAACCCTTTTCAGGTCCACTCCCTTCGGGTTGGCATTCTAAGTTCTGCAGAGAAACCCCACCTGACTTGTTATGTTAAATGCTAGGCAAGTGTGGAGTTAGACTGTTAATCCCAGCATCGTGAGAGTCCTGGGAGGGAAGATTGCAAGCTCAGATTCCACCGAGGCAAATTAGTGACCCAGGAAGAACTTGTCTCAAGATTAAAAAATGAGGTTAAAAAGGAGCTGAGGAGGAGGCTTGGACGGAAGACACTGCATCTGATCCCCAGCACTGTGCTCACAGGATCTAAAATGCTAAAGACTTTTTCTTTGTTTACACAGCTCGGTGCATCTGCTGATCTTCAGATAATATCTTGATATGTATACTGCCTCTTTTTATTTTTTAGATCCTTTGCATTCTCTACACAGAACGTGTCGATTAGTAAAAGGTTTAAATGGTAGAAAAGCAATGCTTAAAAAGAACTCTAAGAGGTGGCCCCAGGAGTTAAAGTTTGTGGCATTGTTGTACAGATGCAAAAAGAGACATGCCCCTGGGGTCTGAAGACCCCCTGAACACATGCTCTTTCTACCCTGATGTTCCTTTCCCTTCCTATAAATCCCTGTATGTTCCTGAGTCTCCAGAGATGGAGCTTTGGGGTGGTAGCCTCTGTATCTTCTGAGGTACCAAGCCCTTCAGTAAGCCTGATTCTTTCCACCAGTCTCAAATCTCAGATATTGGCCTTTGAGTGGTGAAGCCTGGGCCTTATTCTGCAAATGGTCTGAACTTCCTAAATTCCTACACTAGTTAGGGAGGCAACAAACAAACACTGTTTTAATGAAATGTTTATAATTACAAAAATATGAAGTTGTGATGTGCAAGTGAATTGAATTCTTTTTTCTTTTTCAAATCTATTTTATTTCAAAGAGAAATAAAGGGAAAACTGAGCAAAAACCCCCTACAACACAATTTTAAAATTCATCAGTCAGGGGACAACAATGGTACATACATGGAGCATTAGAACATCTGCATTCAATTGTCCAGACAATACTAGCACAAATCATTCTCTTCAGTGAACTGAAAAGGCAGTAGTATAATTAGTTTAACTAGTTTTATATAAATATACACACATATATATATAAATAAAACAGAGTTGAAAAATAAAATAGGCAGAGGAGGAGCTGGGCAGATCTGGGGTGCCTTCATTGGCCTCTCTGTGTGTCTGGAGGACTGTGGATATCTCCGCCCAGACTGTTGGAATCCCTCCAGGCTTCCAGGTGCAGTGAAGGGGAGAGGTGTGTTTGAGGCCTCTACATCCGCCTCCCCATCCCGGTTGCAATTGGAGAACTGCTGAGCTCCCGACGGGTGGGCGGGCCCACACTATCCCTGGAGCCCAGCATGTTTTGCTGCCACGCCTAGCCATCAGTGTACAGAGGAGGAGCTGGGCGGATCTGGGGTGCCTGCATCCGCCTCTCCGTGTGTCTGGAGGACTGTGAATATCTCTGCAAGCAGAGAGGGATCACAGGTTCCTGAGGCACCTCGGCCTGTGGTGAGTACACTAACCCGGCTGCGATTGAAGAGCTGTGGAGCTTCCAAGGGGCAGGTGGGCGCACAGTGTCACTGAGGCCCAGCTTGTCTGGAACTGCGGAGTTCTGAGCAGGCAGAGGAGGGCCACTGGTTCTGCAGGCCCAATGGCTTGGGGTAGCATGGTGCCAGAGTCTCAGTAGCTGCAAACATAGAAGGGGATTTTCAACAGATCCTGAGGAAGCTTTCAAATAACACTTGAAACACAGAAATATAGGAAAATGACAAAACGAAAGACCAAATTACAACCTCAAACCTCCAGCCCATCTCAAGAAACCCTAGGAGCGATGTATATAGAAGAAAATATATCCCATCCACCTCATATATCGGACACAATAGCTACTGAAATTGACAAGCAACTCCAGGAAGCTTTAAAGAAATTCAAACTCGAAATAATCTCCCAGATAAAAGAAGAAATGATAAAAGAAATGAAAGAGATTCTCAATATATCTAAAGAAAACACAGATAAAAAATTGGAGGAACTAAACAAAAAGATAGAATCCCTAGATGAGCAATATAAGAAACAAACAGAATACATAATGCAGATGCACAGAGATATACAGGAAATAAAAAACTCCACTGAAAGTTGTAAAAACCGCCTTAATGAAAGTGAAGATAGAATTTCAGACCTTGAAGACAGGATTGCAGCTAGTGAACAGGAAAGGAAAGATCTTTTGAAAATAACAAGGAATCAGGAAACAACAATTCAACAACTGCAAGACGATGCAAAGAAGAATACCATAAGAATGATAGGGATTAATGAAAGAGAGGGAGACAACATGAAGGATGTCAGGAGGATATTTAGAGAAGTAATAGCTGAAAATTTCCCAAGCATGAGATCAGAAACTGACATCAGGATCAGTGAAGCATATAGAACTCCAAATAGTCATAACCAAAAATAAAACTACACCCAGACATATAGTAATCACCATCCCAGAAATCCAACACAAGAATAGATTATTAAAAGCTGTCAGAGAGAAAAGACAGATCACTTATAAAGGAAAACCTATCAGAATCACAGCAGACTTCTCAGCACAAATGATAAAGTCAAGAAGAGCATGGAGTGAAGTATTCCAGATCCTAAAGCAAAATGATTTCCAACCTAGACTGATATATCCTGCAAAACTATCATTCAAAATAGATGGTGAAATACGATACTTCCATGACAAAGAACAGCTGAAGAACTTCATGAACACCAAACCAACCCTGCAAAAAATATTGAAACACAGTTTAGATACACAAAGGAAAAAACCACTAAGCAAAGCAAATAATTAAACAGAACAGAAAGATAAAGATGCAACAGCAGAGAGATAACATTCCTACAATTAACCAGCATTTAACAGTAATAACCATTAATGTAAATGGTCTCAAAGCACCAATCAAAAGAAACAGACTAGCAGAATGGATCAAGAAACAAAATCCAACCATATGCTGTTTACAGGAAACCCATCTAACCCAGAAGGATACTCACAGACTGAAAGTCAAAGGATGGAAAACAATTCTTCATGCAGCAGGAATCCAAAAAAAGGCAGGAGTAGCCATTCTGTTTGCAGACAATGTGAACTTTAAACCAACAATGACCATAAAGGACAAAGAAGGTCACTACATACTCGTAAGGGGAAAACTCCAAGAGGAAGAGATAACTATCTTAAATATATACGCACCAAACTCCAGAGCACCCAGTTATATAAAACAATTATTAACAGAAATGAAAACTCAAATTATCAGTAACACAATTGTAACAGGAGACCTTAATACGCCATTGACACCAAGGGACAGATCAACCAGACAGAAAATGAGCAAAGAAATAACAGAACTGAATCACACCTGTGAACAAATGGGTTTGATAGACATATACAGAATGTTCCACCCAACAACATCAGAATACACATTCTTCTCAGCAGTACATGGATCATTTTCTAAAATAGACCATATATTAGCTCACAGAACATATTTAAACAAATGCAAAAGAGTTGAAATCATCCCTTGCATGTTATCGGATTATAGCGCTCTGAAATTAGAAATTAATGATAAAAGATACTGCAAAAATCCCGCAAACACATGGAAGCAGAATAACACACTCTTGAGTAATCAGTGGGTCACAGAAGAAATTAAAGGAGAAATTAAACAATACCTACAAGAAAATGAAAATGCAGATACAACTTACCGGAATCTGTGGGATGCAATGAAAGCCGTCCTGAGAGGAAAATTTATTGCACTGAGTTCCCACATCAGGAAAACAGAATAAATACAAATAACTTGATGCTACACCTCAAACAGCTAGAAAAAGAAGAGCAAGTCAAGCCCAAAGCCAAAAGAAGAGAGGAAATTATAAAAATCAGAGCAGAAATCAATGCAATAGAGACTAAGAAAACAATCCAATCAACGAATCAAAGAGTTGGTTCTTTGAAAGAATGAATAAAATCGATAAGCCCCTAGCCAACCTTATTTAAAAAAGGGAAGAAAAAGTTCAAATTCATGCAATAAGAAATGAAAAAGGAGAAATCACTACAGACCCAATAGAAATACAGAAGATCATCAACACCTATTTCGAAAACCTCTACTCTCAAAAGTTTGATAACACAGAAGAAATAGACAGATTCTTAGAAGCATATGAAGTACCAAAGCTAGATCAAGAGGATGTAAAACTGTTGAATAACCCGATCTCTGCTAATGAAATTGAAAACGTAATTAAGTCCTTACCCACCAAGAAGAGCCCAGGCCCAGATGGATTCACTGCAGAATTCTACAAGAAATACAAAGAAAACCTAATGCCGACACTCCTCAAAATATTCAATGAAATTGAAAGGGAAGAAATCCTTCCTAAGTCATTCCTGGAAGCAAATATTACTCTAGTACCCAAACCTGATAAAGACCCAACTAAAAAAGAGAACTTTAGACCGATCTCCCTAATGAACACAGATGCAAAAATCCTCAATAAAATATTGGCAAATAGGATCCAGCAAATCATCAAGAAGATTATACACCATGACCAAGGGGGATTCATCCCAGGAATGCAACGATGGTTCAACATACGCAAATCAATAAATGTAATCCACCATATCAATAAAGCCAAAAGTAAGAATCACATGATCATTTCTATAGATGCAGAAAAAGCCTTTGATATGGTCCAACATTTATTCATGATAAGAACTTTACAGAAAATTGGAATAAATGGTCTTTACCTCAATATAATAAAGGCCATTTATGACAAACCAACAGCCAGCATCATACTAAATGGCCAAAAATTGAAAGCCTTTACTTTAAAATCGGGCACAAGACAAGGATGTCCTTTATCACCACTCCTGTTTAATATAGTACTGGAAGTACTAGCCAGAGCAATTAGGCAAGAAAGAGAAATAAAAGGGGTAAAGATAGGAAAAGAAGAAGTTAAATTATCATTGTTTGCAGATGACATGATACTCTACATAGAAGACCCCCTAAACTCCATTGAAAGACTCTTAGATACAATAAATAAATTCAGTAATGTGGCTGGATACAAAATCAATACTCAGAAATCAATAGCATTCCTATACATGAACAACAAAATCACAGAGAGGCAAATAAGAGAAACTGGATTATTCACATTAGCAAGCAAAAAAATGAAATTTTTAGAAATTACTCTTACAAAAGAAGTGAAAGACTTATACAGTGAAAATTATAATACACTGAAAAAGGAAATTGAAGATGATCTCAGAAAATGGAAAGTCATCCCTTGCTCATGGATAGGAAGAACAAACATTGTGAAGATGGCCATTCTCCCTAAACTGTTATACAGATTCAATGCAATCCCAATAGAAATACCATCAACATACCTTATAGATCTAGAGAAATCACTTCTAAATTTCATCTGGAACCAGAAGAGACCTAGAATCGCAAAGGCAATTCTAAGCAGCAAACACAAAGCAGGAGGTATCACAATCCCTGACTTGAAGTTATACTACAAAGCAACAGTAGTAAAATCAACATGGTATTGGAATCAAAACAGAACCGAAGATCAATGGAATATATTAGAAAATACAACCACAACTACAAACACACTCAACCACCTTATCTTTGATAAAGGAGCCAAGCAGGTTCACTGGAAGAACAACAGTCTCTTTAATAAATGGTGCTGGAAAAACTGGCTCTCCATTTGCCGAAAACTAAAGCTAGACCCATGTCTATCACCATGTACTAAATTAAAATCTAAATGGGTCAAAGATCTGAATATTAAAACAGAAACACTAAATCTATTGGAAGACAAATTGGGTAGAAACCTTGGAGACATAGAGGTAGGTAGAGAATTCATGAACCGGACTCAAACCGCACAGGAAATACTTCCGAGAATCAATAACTGGGACCACTTCTTATTAAAAAGTTTCTGCATGTCAAAAGAAATCTCCAGCATAGTGAAAAGAAAACCCACAAACTGGGAAAAGATTTTAGTGAACTCTCTCTCAGACAAGGGACTCTTGTCTAAAACATATAAAGAATTAAAAAAAACTCAGACCTCCAAAATTCAAAGATCCAATCCAAAAATGGGCATCTGAGATGAATACGCAATTCTCAGATGAAGAAATGCAAATGGCAAATAAATACATGAAAAAATGCTCATCATCATTGGTCATTAGAGAAATGCAAATTAAAACCACACTGAGATACCATCTCACTCCTGAAAGAATGGCCAGGATCAAGAAAACCAACAACAAATGCTGGAGAGGCTGTGGGGAAAAAGGAACTCTCCTGCACTGTTGGTGGGAGTGTAGACTGGTACAGCCTTTGTGGAGATCTGTCTGGAGATTTCTCAAAAAGTTGGGATTGGAAATCCCATTTATTCCAGCTATTCCACTTCTAGGCATATTCCCAGAAGAACTGAAAGCATCGTACCACAGTGATATATGTGCACATATGTTTATAGCAGCACAATTTGTAATCGCCAGATCTTGCAAGCAACCCAAGTGTCCATCAACTGAGGAATGGATAAAAAAGTCGTGGTATTTCTATACAATGGAGTATTATTCAGCTATAAAGAAGGATCACATTGAGATATTTATCAATAAATGGGCGCAGCTTGAGACCATACTCATAAGTGAAATAAATCAATCTTGCATGTGTGAATACCGAATAGTTTCCCTAATGTAAGTAATGATTCAAATATATAAAAATATGTGGTAATCATGATTCCCCATTATGTGGCCTTGAAGCCTTATAAAGTTTTCACTCGTTAATTAGAAAGGCTTTATTCTGGGCTTCTTGATATGGAAATATTTGAAGCTAGAGTATATGAAGTTTTATCCAAATATTTCAAGGAAAAAGACAGACACTATGGTAACTACTATTAAGTCGGGTTATATGGTGGTGAAGTACTAGGTTGCTGAAACAGTCATGCTTTGACCTCTATTGTTATATTGTTATATCCTGTTTTATCTCAATCTCCCCCTTATTCTTTAAAAAAATTATTTATTTATTTCTTATGTTTGTTTTAATTAAGGGGAAAAATTTTAAAAATTAGGATATATAATAGTAACTCTTTTTGATTTCCTATTAACTTGTTTTGAAGTCCTGTAATACTCCCACGATCTTGTTTTGACTGATTAGACTCTGTTCCATTCTGTATGATAGTATCAAGTTTGAGGGTATAGGCAACTACTTTGAAGGCAATAAGATTCACTAAGATGCCCATTCTGGTTTGACTATTGTCTCCTTTGGAAGTCCTGTAATGTTTACAATGCCTAAGTTTTATTGGTCTTGTTCTCTACTGTTTTGTCCAACTTTATAATATCTAATGAGATAGACAATTCTTTTTAAGGAAACAAGAGACAACGTTGATAACCACTGTTGATAACCTTGTACTCTGTTCTACACCATGTGCTATGTCTATCCTTGGTTTTGACTGACAGCTTTGTTTTGCCATATTTGACTGTATTCTCTCCCCCCCCCAAAAAAAAAAGTAATAAGAACTAAGGAGTAATAAGATCCAAAATGTGTAAATTTTGTTGTAAAAAAGAGAGGGGAAAAAAAAGAGCTCTAACGGATATAACAGCAAGTGTGTTTAGGGGTGTTAAATAGCTGACTATATTAATGTTTTTGGATCATTGAACACAGCTCTTTGCAGTCTCCCTGTTTGAATGTCCACTTTGTATTCTTTGATACTGTGATTTGAGCAACTATTTTCAAGATGATAATATGTAACCTATTAACAGGTGATTTCTTACTGTTATGTTTTTTTTTTTTTTTTTTTTTTGTAGTTCTGTATTACGTGTACCCTTACACCGCTTTGTTTTGTTTTGTGTTTTTCTCTTTTTCCTCTTAAATAAAAAAAAAGATGAAATGTCTCAGAAAGCGGTCAAGTTGTCTTCTCTATTCGGGGTTGATCACATGCAAGACCCCAACAGTGTCCGCCACTGAGGCAGGGAGCTGGAATGGTGAGCAGGAGAGTCAACTGCTCTTCCCAGGAGTCCCTTCACTATGAAGAGAGAGAGACAACTGCAACAGTGATAGACAGCTGGCAGGATTTTGTTGTTACTGTTACTTTTTTTAAAGGAGGAGATGAACGTTGTAAGCAACATGCCTCATGTTTCAAATTCTCTGGGGTTAAATGGAGGCCTCATTAGGGCTGGTCTGCAGAAGGACTCAAAGGCAACAAGAACAGGGAAATAACAGCAACCCACAGCCAACCCGGAAAACGCCCTTGTTTTGTGAAAACAGCAGTGCCCTCTAGAGGTAGAAATGCATCTTGTGCTTGCCTTTCAGAATTGTACTTTTCCTTTCTCAGCAGGGGTAAAAGTCACAGTGCTCTGATACATAGTGGGCTTATTTGCCTTTTCTGTTTAAAAGACATTGGGGAAAAAGACATTAACATTCACTCCAGAGACCTAAAGATAGCAGAAGGTGTGGGCCATCATATCTAAGAGCTTTCATCATTCTAGCAATTCACAACCTTTTAGTTTGTACCTATGAGGTGGAAAGTCATTATGATATAATTCACCCCAGGTTTCCTGCTTTTATTGAGATATGTGTTATTTAGTTAGGTAAAAGATATTTATCACAAACTCAGCTGGACTCATGGTTGAATTGACTAAGAGAGACCAAGTCTAGAGGCCGTGACATCGCCAGAGCCATCATGGCAGGAGATGCTGCAGGCCTGTGTTGGAGGCTGCAGAGAGAAGGTGTGCACTTCTTCTCTTCCCTCTTCTACAGCTCTGAAGGCTGTTCACATGACATCCTGTCCCCCAAGAACATCAATTGTTAATTTTCAGGTAAGTATCCAGCTTCTATGATTATAAAATCTCTGCAAGGTTGCGCAACTGACCAAAGAAGGGAAACTAGTGCACAGCACATCACTTACTGGAAGCACATCAGTTACATGATTCCTGAAAATGAAAATAGCTGACACCAGGGAAGGTCACAGGCCCAGTTCCCTCCCTCCAGTTGCTGTCACTCACGAGGACTGAAACTGGCCACCGTCTGAATTCCTTAGTAAGTATATTGTTGAGTATTTGGGGTGCTGTTCAAAATTATTCTATCTGTCTTAATCCACTCAGTCCTCAGAAACAAGTCCAGGAGGAGACATCACTTCACTTTCACAGAATGAATGGGCTTCAGAGGGGTGAGGTCAGGAGTCTGAGGACGGAGCCAGTATCTAGAGCGTGCAGCCCTACCCTGCCATCCCAGAGGAGCCATGTATATGCAGATGCAGCCAGGCTGACTTTTCAGGGATGCAGAACTGGTGCAGAGGAGGGAAAGGACAGAACTTCTCCTGCCCACGGGATCCTGAGAACTATTGTTTTCCAGTGCTGAGGATCGAATCCAGGGTCTTCATACTGAACTACACCCCCACATTCCCAGGCCTTTTTATTTTGAGATAGATTCTTTTTAAGTCATGCACCTGCCCAGCCTGGCCTTGAACTCTCAATCTTTCTGCCTCAGTCTTTGAGTATTGGGATGGCAGGTGTGTGCCGCCATCACAGGACTGAGGACTCCTAAGCACACAGGTCATTTAACTGCCCTTGGCCTTCAGCCTCCTTGCAGGAAGGCTGGGTTGCGGTTGTGGCTTGGTTTCCAAGGCATCACTGTCATAGGACTGAGCATCAGCTTCTTGAAAGGTAGAATCACCCCCTTTGGATCCGGGTCCATGCTGCAGCCAGACAACATACTCTGGCACCCAAATAAGCTGTTCAGCGTTCTCTGCAAAAACACAGGCATACCCTCTACCCCAGCTGAGTAGTGGGCTCAGATCCTTCCAGCTTCTTTTCTTTTAGCTTTAGCTTGTTGAATTTTCTTTCTGTTGCTGTAGTTCCCTCCTTGGTAGAATTTTAAAAGTTAGTAGTATTTACTGCCAGTGAGGTCTATTATAAGTTATAAATTTTGTAAGGAATCCCCATTTGTCTTTATAATTCAGTTTTGAGTGTACAGTGAACATGTTTAACAAGTTTTAGACCTTGAGGATTATAAGGAATTTCCATGGTAAGGGAAATACGAAAAATTTTGCAAAGTGTTTTTTCAAAGGCAGCACTCTTATAGGTTGGGCCATTATCAGTTTTAAGTGCAGAAAATAAACTTGCATTCCTGCCCTGGGCTCTGCACCTTTCTCACCTCTGAGGGCGCCCACCTTGCTGTTGGTACTACAAGTGAGCTCCCCAGTGGGCAGTGGCTCCTCAGCCTGAGGGGACAGCTGTTTGCCCTTGGCCTCACCTTTTGGCGCCAACACTTTGGGGTGGCGGTGATGGGAGGAGGGTCAGTGCCCGCCTTGCTGCCTGGCATGGGCTCTATAGCTGGTGCTCCAGCCCTCTCAGGGTACATGACAATTGTGCCTCTGCAGCCGTGGGCCCCCCTTTTTTTTACTCTAAGCAGTTGTAGCTCCCACAGCCCATGTTGAGTGCCAGGGTGGCATGACAGACCGCAGGCCACAGGACTTTGGTTCCTCTGCTCCTGTAGCAAGAACAGCCTTGTTCTTTCTCTCTCCTCTAGGCTGTGGGTGAATGACCTGAGTACTAACTGCCGCCAAGGCAGCCTCCTGCGCAGGGAGAGGTGAAAGTCTGAGTCATCTCAGACAGCACAGTCTTATTTTGGAGCTTGTAAAGCGTCTTTACACTGTTTATTTACTTTTTCAGAAGCCAGTTGTTGAGCAGTTAACTTAAAGGATGACTCTATTTTATGAAGGGAGGAAACCTCAGCTTGTAGTGCAGCCAGATTTCCATGAACTGTGAAGACAAGAATTGGCACTTGCGGCTCAGTTAAGGTTATTGAGATGACTGTTCTGCGATCTTTTTCCTGCTTGAGACTTGATTTTGAAATAGTGCTCCAAGCCACATCCTTTGTGGTCATCCCAACAGTCTTGTGCCCAATAATCTCCTAGTCCACATCCACAAAAAGAAACTAAATATAGGGATCAAGAACACAACAAATATTTGTATATACATCTGTGGTTCTTGAGAACCTGTTTGTCCTGATTTACACTTGATATGGGCTCAGTATTGATAATATTGATGGGCTCAACAGTGAGGATATCGATGGACTTAATACTGAGGATATCAGTACACTCTCCCTCCCTTTTGTGTGCACACTAGAGGTGTCCTCACCTGCTAGATGACAGATTTCCTTATACCTTGGCTCCCTGTCAGGGGCCATCTGCCATGGCCTGTCTTGAAATTCCTGGAGTGAGGACCGTGCAGGGCAGAGAGGTAAAGAAATAAAGATAAGAAACAGAAAGCTGGGGTCAGGTGGAACCCTGGAACTGCTCAACCAGAGGAGAGCATTTGGTTACACATTTGGCGGGTTGGGGTCACGTGGCACCCCGTTTGCCTAGGATTTTCTCAGGGCCTGGCGTTCTCTGGACTGAAGCAGGTTGGTCACGTGACTTACCTCTGGCACTCTTTGTTCTCAGAAAGTGTTTGCCTCACCCCTACATATGTGGTCAGTGTTCAGCTTCAGCCTCTCCTAACCCGAGAGTCCACATCCAGGGCATTGTGCCGTATCTGTGCTAAAATACACTGCACTACAGAGTATGGGGGGGGGGAGTATGTGCATTTCAGAGCGGTGTGTGTCACCTCACCTGGCTTAGTAGGTCCAGGGAAAGGCTCTAGGAGCAATAGTTTCAAAATAAGTCCACTCATCTAGGAGATGATGATGATGATGATGATGATGATGATGTGTGTGTGTGTGTGTGTGTGTGTGCATGTGTACCTGTGTGCACGCTGAGGATTGAACTGACCTTCATCTCCAACTGTTTTTGTTTTTATTTTAAGACAAGGTTTCACTAAGATGCCCAAGCAGGGTTCAGATGTGCAGTCCTCCCATCTCGGGCTCCCAGGATGCTAGGATTATAGACATACAGCACCATGCCTGTCTAGAGGGACTTCTGTTATGTGGTCATTGAAATACAAAAAGTATTTACTGCCCATAAATACTGGCTCTGCTTAAAGGGACGATGGTTTTCTTTTTTTTTTTTTTTTTTTGTCTTTTTCATTTTTATCGGTACCGGGGATTGAACTCACAACCGCCTGCTTGCAAGGCAGGTGCTTATGCCATTGAGCTAAATCCCCAGCCCCAGGACGATGGTTTTCTAACGTCCTAAGCTGACATCAGAGAGATTTCCTGCACTGTCGGCTCTCGCTGTCCCAGATACTTTCCCCCAGTAGCTGCATAATTATGTTTTACTTACTGTCTGTCCACAGCAGATGTGGGCTTCATCTAGGTGAGCGTTTCGTTTCCATTCTGTTCACTGATTCATCACAAACTTCTTCTATAGCAGATGCTGGCATGTGTTAAGTAGTAAAAATTCGTTGAATTACTACCATCAGTGAGGTTATTCTCACATGTTGTTGGTTGAAAGGATTTCGTGCAAGTGCCGTGGAAACCTGATCTTCTCCATCTGTAGAACTTTCTGTTATAGAATATCCAAGTGCCAAAATCAGATGTGCAATGGAAAATGTACAAGATTTCCATACAGAAGGAGTTGGTTCTTGATGGACCTTCATTTTATTCCAAAACAGGATGTGCTGTGGTCTGACTTTGGATTTCCTGGGAGGAACGGCCAGGAGAGTACATTGTGGATTGGCTCCCTCGGCGCGCACACCCCCTGTCATCTGGACACCTATGGCTGTAACTTAGTCTTCCAGGTGCAAGGAAGGTAATGTACATGCATTGTTTGTGTGCGTGGACGCATGTGCGTGCATGCAGGCCGACAGACACACCAGAACACCAGCCCTCAGCCCCAGCGCCGTGCTGCCCATGACAGACCTCTACCTGCCCCCCGTTTTCCCTTTTGTGAAGCAAGGGGCACAGCTGCAGCAGTGATTGCTGAGGTGCTGTCCGTGACAGAGCAGGCAGGCAGAAGGCGACAGCAGCAAGCAGCCTGCCTTTCCCGTGGATCCCTTCGGGCCTCCTTTCTGTTGGGTGGTGCCACCTACACCATGGTGGGCACCCTTAATCCCAGCTTCACACTCTTAACCCCGACGTCACACACCCTAGACACTGTCACCTCCCAAAATCCCCACCTAAGAGCACATGAGGCTTTGGGGGTAATCAAGACACGAGCCATAACACACACACGCACACACACGCACGCACGCACACACACACGCACACACACACGCACGCACACACAATCCCAAACGCCCTTTATATGACCGAAATTCATTTTGTAACTATGTACAACCTATCAGTTCATGTAGCCATCAGCTAACAAGCCTTGAAGTTCAAAAGCAGATGACTTAACCTCAAAACTTGTAGGCGAAAAATCTGCTCCAGCCCACCAAACTGTGACTCGGTGGGAAGCTGGGCCTGGAAAGCCTCTGAGAGGCTCCATTTCCAAGTGGTGGCAAAGACTTGGTGCCTGCTCAGCATCACTCACTAGGTTCTGCCAAGCAGGAGACCTAGAACCAACAAGGTAAAAACGAAAATGGTTTGGGAGCTGCAGTGGAGGCGCTGGGCTCACCAGAGCGTCAGGGGCTTCTGTCTGCAGAACTAGACCTTGTTTCTCTCTCTGGGCTTGCTCGCTCATCTCACCTTCCTCTCTCTCTCCACATGTTTCCCGCTCTACCTTAGATGACCTCCCTCAATTGGTGTAAAATGCAGGTGTGTCCAGTGTTTTGTGAACTAAGATTTATTACCTCCATTTTTCAGAACCTATTTAATTAGCTGAAACATTTCAGTCTTCTCCTTTGGATACTTCTGAGTCGTACTGTTTTTAATTATGTGGCATTATATATGCATTTCTCTTAATAGAGTAACTTAACAAATGTTTAAATTAAAAAAATTTGTAGTGCAGCCAACCAGTCTAGAAGCTATTTGAGAGAAGAAGCTAACCCTGTATTCTGGATCAGAATGCAGATACGTGAAAGGGTGGGGGTTATTCTGGGTAGCTCTAGAATCAGAGATAAAAACAACATATAAGGGGGAAAACTTTGATTTGAAACAGTGAAAGAATGACCTTACAGACTAAATCCTGCCCAGCGATGAAAGGTGCTGCTTGAGAGAGTCCTGCCCGAGGCACCCACCAATGTCTGCTCCCGGGATTCCAGCACTGAATGAGAGGCCAGGTGACCACAGGGGCAGCCCCCGTATTCCTCTAAGGATTGCATTTACATGAGTGACAATGAGCGTAGGTCTACCTTTGTGCATATCTCATCCCAAGCTCCGAATGCTAACTCGCATCTGTTTTTGTCAGGAAAAGATGGCATCTCTTTCCTCCTGAAGATGCACCCTGCCTTTATCCAACTAGAATCCCTTATGAAGAATCTAGTGTGTTCAGTAAAGTCAGCATTGTCAATCCTGATTTAAAGCGTTTCCCTTGGTTCCGGAAAGCTCGAAGGCATTTGGTCACACTGAGCCCAAGCCAGGTAATGATGGCCTTGACAATACTGATACCCGGTGCTGTCCTGAGAAGCACGGCCACCTCTCCCTGAAGTCCCTTATGCCACATGCTTACCCCTTTGTACAAATGAGAGTATTTTGCTGCCTGCTGCTGTGCTTTTGGGGGTGGCCTGCCTGACTCTGTTTACAGTTCGTGGGAAGGAGACGGAGAGAACTCAGCTTCTCCTGTGGGTGAATAGATCTTCAAGGATGAGAAGAGCCCACAGGGCTGCTTTCCTGGAGGTTAAGGGAGCAGCAGGCGTGGTTACTGCGGTGTCTCCAGGGTGTGGTCACAGTTAGTATCTGCTCAGATGGGCTACAACCAAACCTGGACATGTAAACGCAGGCTGGGATGCTGCAGGAAGGGGGTCACCAGAGGCAGGCTGCGTGGGAATGCGCAAGAATGGGTGACTGTGTGGGGAAAATTTCTAAACGTGTTGTGCTTCCTGCTGCTACCCAGAGGGGTAAATGTTTGAAAACTGCCATTCGCTGTGTGGTAGTTTATGAGCAGTCAGAAGACTTTTGTTCCCTCAGGCAGACTTCATTCCCTGGCTTGTCCCTGTCTCCTGCCTGCTCCGTCCCTGTCCCCTGCCCTCTGGCTCCTTCCTGCTCCTTCACGCTCCTCACTGCCAGCTCCCTTTGACCTGACCAAGTTGCCTCACCCCACAGCAGTCGCTCCCCATGCATACCTCTCCTCCCGAGCCCCACACAGTCCCCAGTTCATTTTCCATCTCCATAGACTTGTCTGTTCTGGACCTTTAATACAAGTGCAGTCATCTAGCATAGGGCCTCTGGCGTCTTTCATAGAGCGTATTATTTTCGAGGGCCACCTGTGTTGTAGAAGGTTTTCAGCACTTCGTTCTTTTCAAAGATGCCATGATACAGCTAAGCTACGTGTGTTTCGCCGTGCATCAGCTGATATACATTTTTAGCTACTGGGAATGATACTATTGTATACACAAGTTTTTAACTGAGTATATATTTTCAGGTCGGGTATATACCTAAGTGGAATTGGTAAGTTGTCTGATAACTGCATTTAACGGTTTTGAGAAATTGCCACACTGCTTCCACAGTGGCTCTTCCATTTGACATTCCCCCCAGAAATATACGACAGTTCTGGTTTCTTTACATCTGACCCTCTTCCCATTTTCTCATAGTCATTCCATCATTATGAACTCGTCACTAGTTCATGTTTCTTCGTCTTTAATGGGCAAATTTGGATGATTTGTTCTGTCCTATCTGTTTTGTTTTGTTTTTGTCTTGTCCATTCTTGAAGCTACCACAAAACAGTTCTCTGTTTCTCACCACTTTATTGAAACTGTAGTATACAACAGGACACTCATGACTTCTGTGTTAGTGTCCTGTCACCATGACAAAATGCCTGAGAAAGTCAGCTTGTTAAAGAAAAGGTTTGTTTGGGCTCACAGTTTCAGGATTTTCGCGTGGTGGTTGCGTGGCTCTGACCCTTGAGCTGGTGTCTTACAGCATCTTCCAGTATGCCTCAGCTGGCGATCACACCTTCAACAGAGGGCCTTTGGGGATCATTCCAAACCATAGCAGCGTCTTCATGACTAAACCCATGGCTGCTTTAGCATTCCTTCTCCCAAAAGAAACTTCCCACCTCCAGCCCTGTGCGAGCAAATGCCCCTCTTTTCCTAAACCCAAAGTTTCGGATCATCCCCATTTGCTGATCAGGTACGAGTCCGTGTGGGTGACATCCTCCTTGGCCCCACCTGGTGCTCATGTCTAGTAAACCTTCCCATTCATAGCTTAACGTTCATGGGAAGGGCCATTGCAAGGCTCTCCTGTGCTTCCCAGTCCCTCTCTCCATGTCAGTTTAGCCGTCCTCCTCCTCAGAATTCCTCAGTAACTCTGTGTGCCTCCAGGATGAAACCCACATTCTCCACCCTGAATTCCAGGCCTCCACGTGCCCACCTCCCTGAGGCCCGCTGAGACTGGCCAGCTTGCTGCCTCCCCCAGCAGCTCCGCCCGTTGGTCCCTGCCACGTCTCCCTGGGATGTGTCCTCATTCTCCCCTCTAACCTCCCTCCTGGCTTCATTCAGGTCGTCCTCCACCCTCCAGGTTGTTCCCAACCCCTGCCCAGGCCTGTTTCTCCCACCCCGGGAGCCCTCGAGCACTGAACTCTCTACCCACCACGTACCTAACGCCCTTCCTGCACATTATCTTTAGGTTTTGGACTGTGAAAAGACAGAAGCTATGCATCCATTTCTGCCGGTGCCACTTCACAGAACACATAAAACTGTTTTGTGATAGGATGCAGGAAAACTTAGAATCTCAAGGTTTCTGCTGAAATTTAAGTGTGGACAGAGAAGGCCAAGAGTTAAGAAGATTAGAGACCTGGCTGGATCCCGTCTCCGTGTGACTTCATCACTAAGAAGGAGAGACGCAGGTCCGCGGGCTTCTGTCCCGTCTCCCTCCCGTCAGCGCTGTCGCTGTGCGCTGTTTCCACAGCGTCCTGGGGATCACGGCCCCTCACTGTTCCTGTGAATTTCTCGCGTTACTTTTTCCCTGACAGCGTCAGTGGAACTCGTCCTCTGACACAGAAATGAAATGTTCTCCTCCTATCTACTTTTCCACTTTGTTTTCAGGTCCTTTTTGTTCCCAGACACTGGTGGCATTACGTGGAATCCATTGATCCTGTCACCGTCAGCATAAATTCATGGATTGAGCTGGTATGTTTTTGTTGTTTTCCTTTTAAAAATAAATTAAGTCCTTGCTTTTAAGATGCACAAAGCCTGTCTATAAAATTTGGTGATTAATTTTCTGTAACCAGCACACTGTGATTATATTGTTTTACTGTACTGTGATTCTGTCCTCTGCTGATGCATAGTTCAGATGAACATAGAATTTTCCGAGATGTACACTCTCTTTATTTAAAGGACACACAGTTGTGGCATGGTGGTGCATGCCTGCAATCCCTGGACTTTGGAGGCTGAGGCAGGACAGTCACTGTGAGCCTAAACTACACAGCAAGGTCCTGTCTCAAAGAAACAGAGAAACGAAAGACATTCAGTGGGCCCTAATACCGAGTGCTGGGTCCACTCCATGACCACTGTTACCAGGAAAATTGTGTCGGTCTGGCTGGATCTATTGCTGCCAATTCTGTCCCACACCATCTGGATAGAAACACAGTGGACCCTCAGGTTATGACCAGCCTGACATAAATGCACAGTATGGGTTATGACCAGCTTTTTGGTTTTAACTTATGACCAAAGTCTTGAGTTTGGACAGATGCTGACAATTTGTGCTTCCGAATGGTCTGAGACACAGACTTAACTCTGAAAGAGTTCTTGAAGGAGCATCACAGCATCCTTTCCTGGGTGGGTTTGGTTGAGAACTCCTGGGCCAGTGTCTCCCTAAGGACACTGAGATCTGCTTGTCTACAGGCGAGAGGTTTGAAGGCTGTATAGAGGAGGCTGAGCCTTTAGTTGACAATTTGAGTTACAACAAACCCTTGGGAACGCAGTGAGTTTGTAACTAAAGGTCTGCTTAGCCACTTCCTGGTTCAGGGACCTCGTTAGGTGCAGAATCTCAGTGTTGCTTTATACATTTTCTTAGGGCACTTGGTTTGCAGCATTTATGTGTGCCAGAAACCTTTCCCCACCAATACAATGTGCCTAATTGTGGCTGCCTGCTGCATTTGACAGTGACAGCTTCCGCCTATTATGGCCATGTCTGTCACTGTAACCAGCAGCTTGGAGTGTGCCAGTGCCCTTGTTAGCCCCAAACCCTGGCTGCATCTCTGCTGTCCTAACCTGGCATCTCTCTGTTCTTTGGCAGCTGCACCCCTCTCAGTCAGCGGTTTCCTGTTCTGTGTTATTGAGAAGGGCTTTGGAATAGGTGGGATGTCAGGAGGAGTACAGTAGAAGCCGTAAGTGTGCGCCTAGAGAGAGGAGGCGTAGCCTTTGAGGGGTAGGTGAGCGTGCAGGGGGAGATGGGAGCCTCGCGGGTAGAAATACTGCTTGGAGGAGGCTGACCTGGAACTGATGCTGGGGGGCATCCACGGAGTCCCTTTGTCCACCAGCACCACAGTCACCCCTGCAGTAGCCCTGACAGAGGCTTCCCCTCCCGAGGGAGCTCGTGGGTGTTAAACAGTGGTGCTGTCATCTGCCTGCTTTTAGCCCATCTGTTGTTTGTAAAACTGCATGTTTTGTTCTTTGTAAGTATTTGAAGATCTCTGCCATGCAGACCTTTACTCGTATTTGTCTTATTGTCAGGTTCAGATTCTTTATTTTCGATGTTAATCTTTGATCAATCATGTTTGTTACAGCGTTTTAGTTTGTTTCTCATTGTGTTATCTAATAGTTGTTGATTTTAATGTCGTTTATCATTAGAGCTACAGTTTGTGCTTATGTTAAGAAAGCTTATCTTCATTCTTGTAGTCAAGCATGTTTGCTATAATTTTTCCCCTTCAAATAAGTTGCCTTCCAAACTCTGTAAGGATTGCTTTTCTGTATGTGGTGCTTGTTGAAACTTAAAACCTATCAAAACAAATCACAAAGTGGTTCATACTTGAGGGCAGTGTTCTATAGATAAAATACATATTTAATATGGTTGATGAAATATTGTGTCTCTTCTAGATGACAGATAACAGTGAATACATAGAAACTATCATTGTAAGGGCCAAGGATTTAGCTCAGCAGCACAAGTGCCTGCTGGGCAAGCACAAGGTCATGAGTTTGATCTCCAATACCAAAAAAAAAAAAAAAAAAAGAAAAAATAATTACCATCCTGCCAATAGCTTACTCATTCCCCTTATAACAAAGCATATATTATTGAGTGGGACACACAATCAGAAGACACAGAGTTCTCTGTTTTGACGCATGAAACCCGAAGACAAAGGCTAAAAGTGTGTGTTCTTTTAAATCTCAATATAGGAGGAGGACCACCTAGCCCGCGTGGAAGAGGCAATCACTCGTACGCTTGTGTGTGCTCTGAAAACATCCGAGGACCCCCACGATACCCGGGCTTGGTTAAACCCCACTGAGGTATTTATCATGGCAGTGGCTTCCTGTGGTAAAGCTTCCCCAACCAGAGCCCTTGTTTCAGCTTAACTTGGTGGGGACGGCCATTCCAACGAGCGTGTCTTTTCCCTTAGGTTGAAGCAACCTCTCATGCAGTCAACTGTAGCTACTTAAATGGAGCCATTTCTGCCTTTTTCAGTCATTCCAGAACCCCAAAGGCAGGAGAAGACGACGTGCTGGAAGCAAATGGGGGAAGCGTGGAGAAGGAAGGATCACACGTGTGCAGCCACCCCGAGGTGGACCAGACACGCAGCCGCAGCCAAGGCCCGGGAGCCGGAAAGCGGGCTGCGGCGAGCGGCTTTGGCCCCGACCTCTGCCCTGTACTGCCAGCTCCTGAAGAGCCCCCTGCACACAGAGGTGGCGTATTTGAAAATGACAGTAAAGAGCTGGCTGACAAAGATGAGAAACACTTTGCCAAATCCTGCTGTCCCCAGAGGCCACAAATGATGAGTGAGGACGGAAACGCGACAGGGGGACAGGCTGCTGCGGGTAGTGCTCCCGGCCTGTCTCAAGCGCTCATTTCTACCGATGATTTGCTGGACTGTTTAGTGAATCCACAAGTGATCAGGATGGTGGCACAGCTTTTGATACAAGGGAAAAGCTTATGATTCTCATAGAAGGCGAATTTTTAATAACATCTTAAAAATGTATTTGTAAACTATAGTATGATTTAAAATAAAAGGTATAACAGCCAAAGGTCAGTTTGCATGTTTATCTTGTACCTGATGAAGTTCCAAGTCTGTTGCCATCTCCTTCTGTGAACACTGCTTTCCCCCTCAGCCTTCGTCCTGCTGCCGTCCGGCTTACAGACTGTGACACCTGTAAGCCCCAGGTGTCCCCAAGCAAGCACTCTCTCCATCAGCTCTGAACAGGGCTGGACCTGCTGCTGCTTGGTCTTGTAAATCAGGTTTCCTGGGAACACACCCAGAGTTCACCTCATAGTGCCTGTGACAGCTTTAGGATCATACTGACAAAGTTGAATCTAGATCAAGAGACTGCGTGGCTCAGAAAGCCAAGAAAGAAATTCACTCTCCCTTAACAGAAAGAGTTGGTTGACAGCTGGTCTGAAAGATGAGTGGACGGAGTCCAGCCTGGATCTAAGGTGATCCATGTCTAACACCAGCAGAATTCTCACTGGTGAACTCCTGTCATCTACAACAAGACACGGATCAGCAGGTGGGCTTCTCATGTGAGCACTTCCTGTGGGAAGAGCTGGGCATGTCGGAGAGCAGTCCTGGGACTAGAAAGGACCAGGGGCTCCTGATCCTCAGACAAAGACAGATAGCTTAATTTAGCAAAATCAGTCCCACTCTGATTGCATTTTCCAAACCTGGGGACAATTACCATGACTGTCCAAGAATTTAGAAATTCAAAAAGCATACTGACCTCTGAGTTACCATGCTTGACAAACACAATGGAAGACAGGAAGTCTCCTTTTGAAATGAATTGACTACCTGCCCCTCCCTTAGGTGTCAGTAAGTCCAAAGAAAAGGTGTGACTTCTAGGAGGAGGGCATGCTGTTATGTGAGCTTGCCCAGGGAAAGGAAGAACCAAAAAGGGCTCTTCCGGGACACTTGTCACTAGCTCACCTTGAAGCAGATCTGCTCTGTACTGGTTACCAACTTGTCTCGAGTCCCCTGAGACAACACCCAAGGGCACAAGTTATACAAAGCAGGTTTACGAGTTACAGATGGGCAGCAAGGGGCAGCAGAGGCTAACATCTACTGTGAGCCAGGCCCTCAAGGCCCAGGAAGGCCACCCTGGGCAGCCGGAGTCTCACCTGCACGTGCCCCCCTCGCAGCCTGCACTGCCTTGGGTACCACAGCTGCCACAGCTCTGGCCTGCCTGCCAAGCCTGCCCAGGCTCCAAGTGGGCTGGTTCAGCAAAGGCTCCGTGCTGGGGTCCATTTTTCCTCCAGATGTACTAACTCCAGCTATACTGTGCCCCTTCCTGAAGATTCCCAGTGAGTGCTGGTTCTCTAAGTGCTTGTTGCTGTCTCGTGTACTTTTCATCAACAGTGGCCGCTGCTCATCGTTAGGCTTCCTGTGTATTTGATCTTTAAGATAAAAATAAGTTTTGACTAAAAGTGATATTGTTAATTTTTCCTGAAAAAGGAGGAAAATGACCTGCTTGACGTTTCTTTAGATCAAAGAGGACTGTACTATTTACTGACTGGGTCTGTATTCCTCAGTGCAGAACATCTTCCTATCAGCCTTGCCCTGAGTCAGCCAAACCACTGCAGAACCAAAGCAAATCAGAGCAACGTTCTCTTTTTATTCTAATTCCACAGCTTCAGTGTTCGTGCCTAACTCAGAGGCCAGTGGTTAGGAAGCCACACTAGCCAACAAGACCTGAGCAGGCCTCTTATAAACCAACAGCAGCAGCAGCAGCAGGAGCAGTGTCAGGACCAGGCGTCCATCCTCTGGGCCTGCTCCTCTCCTTCCCAGCGGGCAGGGAGGGCGAGCGCATCTGTCCTCCGGCGCCCCCTAGCGTCCGACTGCGCCTTCCGCGCCGGCTTCGCATCAGAACCAGCTCTGGCTTCTGGGTTTATGGAATTTCAAATGAGACCAACCGAAAACGAAGCCGGCATTGTTATCTTCGCAGTAGTCGCTCAGATGACAAGACAGAGACATAAAAAAATGATCCATTGTTAATCTCCTGTTATCTTGTTTTGAAATTACCATTTTTATTATATTCTTTTAAATTATATATATAGATATAGATATAGATATAGATATAGATATAGATATATAGATATATATAATTTTTTTAAAGCGAAGCCAGAAGGAGAAAAGGAACAGGGAAGTGTCCTGCAGAGTACATGAGACAGTCCTAAAGCCGCGACGTTCTCTGGAGGCCGTATTCTCTGGTGAGGAGCTTATGCTTGCAGTGCAGCCAGGAGCCTGCTGTCAGCTGCAGGGTTGTCCCCTAAGTGGTGCTAGGCAAGGAAACTTGAGTTCTGAGCATGTTTCCTCAGCCTGAAAATGTGCACAGAATTCTCACCTCACAGGGCTGTTAGTGCGAGTCATGTATGTGAAGCACCTACTGTGTCACCTGGTACAGTCCAGGTCCTCAATGTGTTGTCTGAACCTGAAATTTACCAGAGTATGAAAAAAAATTGCTGCATTAGCAATTAACAGATTAGCAGATTTGGTTTTAAAAACTTATGCACAGAGTTTTAAAAGCTTATCAAAAGCTAGGCTGCTATGGTATTTTTTGGAAATTATTCGCGCTTTTTTTTTTTTCTTTTTAGAAATGATGGGTAACATTTTTAGATACACTGTCCGTGTTGGATTACAAGAAGTATTTTTCTCTTTTTTGGGTACTGGAAATTGAACTCAGACCTTAAGCTTTTCAGGCAGGCACTGTACTGCTGAACTATATCCCGGGCCTTTCTCTTTTTTTCCTCTTGATCTGACTTTTAGGAAATAAGCTATTTAACAGCCTTAGTGTTCCTTAATTGCAAGCACAGTAGGTTTCCACTGAAAACCCCTTGCCCCATTGTTTTCACTGGGCAGTGGAAAACAATGGGTTTGGGTTTAACGTTAGAAACAACCTGGCTGCCACACAGCTCCAGCGGACACAGTTCACCCAGACCCTGAGCTAAGTCCCAGTGTCCGGCCTGTGTAGGCTGCAAGTGCGCTGTGGTCCCAGAGGCCTGGCTGCAGCTGCCCAGCTCCATGGCATGGTCTGCTGTGTGAAGAAACAGGTTCCCGTCAAGGAATACGTTCAACTGGAGGCAAAGAAGCCAGGGATGTCGGAGATGACTCTGCTGTTAGCGATCTAATCAGGCTGTTTCATTCTTAACTGGCTTAGCAAACATTCGTGGAATATCTGTATCACAGGCGCAGACTTCAACCCCAGGACAGAAACATCAGTCAGGCCCATCCTTGTTCAGGGAAGGTGGCAGCCCTACCCTTCGTGCCCCTGCAGCACGAGGGCATCCTGACATGATTCCCACCGGCACCAGTACCAGCTAGAACTGCGTGACTGTGCCTTTCTGCCAGTAAGACTGCTAGTCTGTCCCTCCTGAAAATATAAACCTGTTCTTGTCCCACAGATTTGATGTCCACAAGCTTGTGGCTACACAGCTATAAACTTTTGTTATCTCATATTCTCAAATTTATTTGTTCTCAAGATAGGTTCCAAGAAAAGGCTGAGGGAAGTTGATTTCAGTGACAAAGGAGGACCTTTCAGGCTGAGGGTAGAGCTCGGTGGTGCTGTGCTCGGCTGGCATGCACAGGGCCCTGGTTTGATCCCCACCATGGCAAAGAAGGGTGGAGGAGGAAAAGGAAAAGGGATGTTCTGGTCTTGGAAAAAGTGGTTAGCAGTGGGGTGGGGCGAACCTGTTTCCCAGGAGTTACATATGATGTCTCAGGAAGAAAACCAAAAAGTTAACATCTGAAAGTGATGAGGTACTCCGGGTATGCTTGGTAGTCATAAAATACCATAAATATAGTTGGGTTCTTCGCATTATCTGTGACTGTGTCATACTGGTCAGTAGGATTTTGAGGGTCCCTTGAAGGAGGCACAATCAATGAGCTGTTCCCCTGTGTGTACTTTCCAGTGAGTACTCGCACGTAATACATATGCTTTCTCCCACGTGGATCTGGGCTTGAGTATGTGTCACTGGCAGAATAATTGGCATTGACAGCAAAATAGGTTCCCTTTCCAAATGCCATAGCTGTGAAGAGAAAAACAAAACACTTTTAGGAATTTCAATTTAGCCCAACATGTCAAATAAGGCAATTGGTGTTAGATTTAAGCACTGAGTGTGGCAGGCCATTCTGGGATGAAATTCAGTGAGTCCTACCCTGAAACCTGGGCTGCAACCTGACCACCCACTGTGGGAACACAGAACATCCGCAGTGTTCCTTGCCACCGCTGGCCCTCACGGCTGGCACCCCTTTTGGGCAGCCGCATCTCCTGCTTTCTTACCATTCCTGCCCGCATAACTGCGGTTAAACCCATTCCTGTTGACGTGAGGCAGCGAGCCGACGTCTGTCCCGTGGAAGAGAAGCTTCTCATTGATGCGCTGGCCATTCTTGGCATTCATGGCTTTTTTCTTTGCCTGGTAGCAATACCAGAGATCTGGATTCTGGATCCTCTCAATCTACAAATTATTAAAGAGTACACTCAGCCAGTGCCAAGAGTACTTGCCAAGACGTGGTAAATGAAACATGTTCATGATTTTTAATAAACAAAAACTGATCCAGCAGCAAATCTACTGCCAGATGGCACTCTCAGCGTCCAAAAATCGTTTAGATTCAGTGTTCTTATCATAAGAACAGGCATTGGGACCAGCGTTGTTTTAACTTTTGACATCTTTTACACACTACAATAGCAAACAATGTCTAGGAGGTTAAGTACTCATTATGACTATAAGGCTGACCCAGCCTCTCCGATGGCTGCTTATTACACGTACCCCAGTTTCTCCTGTCACTCCCTACCTGGCTCTGTCACTGCCTCTGGCCACCCCAGTGTCCCTGGGATACTGGCTGAGCTAGCTATTGATCACAGGGTCTTCCTACTATGCCCCAACTCCAGCCTTTTTTAAATCACTAAGCTGCCCGGGCTGGACTTGATCTTGGGACTCTCTTGCCTCAGCCTGCCAGGCTGCTGAGGTTACAGGCATTCACCACTGTACCCAGCAGGTGGCCATGTTCTGACCTTGAGAGCCACCAGAGTGTCTAGCAAGAAAGAAATTCCTGGAAAACAAGCATCAGTTGCACTTGCAGGAGGGCAGCACTAACCCTGATGGGTGGGGTCTGCCTGCTGGGCTGTGGAGGAGCTGGCTGGCTTCTGGGTCACAGGTGAGCATCTGAACTCCTCTGCTCAGGAGGAGGGTGGTTAAACTGCCTTGGGAGGAGTGAGCAGCAGTGGGCGGGAGTGGCCAGGGGCTTCGGAAACTCACTTGGAGGGTCTGTGACATCAGAATCCTGCTCTGCTCTGCACAAGTCTCAGGCCAAGTACTGCTCCCTGACTTTCTCTGTTGTTGGCTCTTAATTCTGACTCTGCTGTTTTTAATTACGATATCCACTTGCCTTTTAGTTCAGAGTCTCAGCATTACCATGTATTCTGTCAACCTAATTTGATTTAAAATATTTTTTACTTTATGAAGCAAAAATTTCATGATCAAATAATAACAGAACACCATTATTTGACTTATCATTTCCTCTTTTTCTTTACCTACAGTCAAATTTCTAATCTTTAAACTATGTCCCATTTTATTTCCATTTACCATATATGTCTTAACTCAATCTTTAAAAGCTTCACATTTTTATTAAGAGTTATGAAATCATTCTCCATTTCACCCTAAAATTAGTCTTTTCACCCTAAAATTTACAAAGTTTCTTTCTTAAATTTTAAAATGTAATAACCGCACAAAGAGAATATTTATTTCAAGGCTTGGGATACAGCTAAGTGAGAGCCCTGGTTTCCATCCCTAGCACACTTACACACACACATTATTTAAATTTTTTTCTTTGTTTGGCTTGGTGCTAGAGACCAAACTTAGGACCTCAAGCAGGCAAGGCAAGTATTCTATCTCTGAGATAAATGCACAACTCTCAAATAATGTTGAACACAGTAATCTGAGTCAATATTCCCAGTGGAATAAATTCTAAGATCAAAAAATATTGCAAATAAATTGAATCTTAAACTTTGTTTAGTAGGTTTATTATTCACCAACAACTACTAGATGAGGTAACGGAGGCTTTTTAAAAAAAGTCTAGCTGAAGACAAGAATTTGATAAGCCAAGATTCAGAAGGAAAGGAAATACAAACAAAATAATAAAGTCAGAGGACAGTGGAATAGCTTCTTCAGGATGCCTACAGGAAACAACCACCAGTCCAGAATTCTATTGTTAATAAAAAAATCCTTCAAAATGAAGGTGAAATAAGGACATTTTCAGAAAAACAAAAATTGAGAATTCACTACTATACAATCTGTCGGAGAAGAACTACATCCAGGCAGAATCACCCCGGCGGAAGCACAGAGACAGCAAATGTTACCGAACAGTGAGAGGGAAGGTAAAGATTTTGGCAGCTGTTAAAAGTAGCAGGAAATTTAGGAAGGGGATAAAGGCATCTTAAAGAGTTCAGAGATCACTGCATTGTGTAGGAGATGATGAGCATAAGGATTCAATAAGAGTTTAGTAAGTCAGTGACACACCTAACTTCTAGTGCCAAAACAAAATAAAATAATTAGAACAGAATACACAACTAACAGTCTCATGGGGAGAAAAACAGAATAATAGAAATGCTTGATTCATATGAGGGCAGGAAAAGAGAAAAAAGAGCAAAGAATAGGTGTGATAAATAGAAAACAAAGATTAATGTGGAATATTTTAACCCAAATATACCAGTAAACATAGTAAATACAGTCAACAGATTAAATACTCTAGGTAAGAGATGAAAATAAAAACTCAAGCAGATGTTGCTACTAAGAAAAACATCTTAAATATTATAGTCATAAAAAGGTTAAAAGAAAACTAATTTTAAAATATAGTGTTGTAACTATAACAATTAAAGAAAACTCATGTAGCTATTTTAAAATTACTACTACTAATTTTGGTATAATCTTAAAACAATTTTATGTATCCTATTACAAAACAAATAAATTACTGTTCTAGTAACCAAACTTGCTGTTTTACAGGATAAACACAAAACAAAATATAAGAGATTAAGAAGAATTCTATAATATTACAATTGACTGGAAAGTGAGCTCATGGGTTTCTCAGCGTTATCTGGAAGCAGCCCCTCAGCAGTGGTGAGCACGCTCAGCCCACAGCTCTCGGTTTCTTACTGCCCGTCCTCTCCGCGAAGAGTCCCAGCCTGGGGCCGGTCAAGCACAGGGTGAGCATGACAGACCTCATACTGGGAAGCAGACAAATGCTGCAGGAGTAATGGACTCACCAAAAGAGATGGGAGCCAACTTGCTGCTCACCATTTGTAGGATAGTTTGAACGTCTAATAAAATAATGCTGTAATTAAATTCAACATACTGAATTTTCTAAACAGCAGGGGCAAGAAAATTTATTCTCTGAAAAATTGCCAAATAACAAGCATAGAAGAAATGAATTAGAAAATTCATGAAGGAATTAGAAAGTCTCCTTGCAACCTCCAGTGGAATGATGGATTTAGACAAGAATCATCCAAGGATGTTAAAATCAGTGGGGAAAAGTTTGGATAACACCCTCATGAACAGTGGGACAACCTTACCACAGGGTGTCCTGATCACTTATGAGATTCTGCAAAAAAAGAATTATTTTAACCTGAACTTACTGATGCCTTTAAAACTAACTCCCAGTTTATTAGAAATAAGAGGATAAAGAAATAAATGAAGTCAGACAAGACTAGACTTTCATTTTTAAAAATTTGCTTGAATCTTCCCAAAATATCAAAGCACAAAAGATCCACATGTGGGACATTCTACAGTAGAAATGACTTAGGCTTTTTAAAATTCAATCTCATGAAAAATTACTTTTAAAAATGTAAGAGTGCTATTTTGTTATTAGAAGAGAGGAAAAATACATAATAATCAAATATAACATGTTAATCTAGATGGGGCAGGCATAAGATTTTTTTGAGCCACTAGAGAAATTTTGTTTATATTCAATGATACTTGTTAAATGTGCTTTTTGTATGGTATAATGGTATTTCTATAATTTAGAAGAATAGACTTCCAGGAGAACATGGCGGACAAATAACAGCAGCCACGGAGGCTCTCTGAGATTACCAGTTTAGAATCCAGGAGTGGTGCCATGTGAGGAGTCCTACATGTGAGGGGAGAAGTACCCTGCCGACCCAGGAACGAAGTAAGCTGAGAGAAACCAACTGGAAATGCAATCCTGATGCTATAACAGGAACAGATAAAATCTCAGTGCGAAAGCTGGATCCCGCGCCATTGGAAGCCGCGATTTGAATTTCCTGCTGCTGATACTGCGTCCCAATCTGCATGGCAGGCAGAGAGACCCGCGAAAGTTCTGAGAGCTGGAATCAGCGAACCAAACGGCGTTGACAGCGGGACTGGCAGGGAGCCCTTCATCGACCTGTGGTGAGTGAGAGAAATGGGGACCCTTTCACAGACTAGGAGGCTCCAACAGACGACATTCTGAGAATGAGCAGACTAGCCGGAACAGGGCCCTGCAGTGACTATAGTCACATATTCCCCTCTCAAGCGGGAGTGGTGGGGAGCGCTTGGCCTGGTGACACCGCAAACTAAGATCCAGTAGGCTAGACCAAATCAGGTCCCTGCGCCTGGCGGTGCACCGTAGCAGTGAAACATTCAGTAGGTTGACCTGGAGGGGCGGCCCAGCAGAGGCTGCCCAGGTCTGTGTCTCCCTAGTACACTGCAGTAGGTGGGAACACCTAGCCAGCAGATTCAAACAAACTATAACAGACAAAGAGAAAAAAAAAAAAAAAACTGGGCCTCCTACATACACTTGTATGGAAGGAACAAAAAGAATGGGAAAGAGGAGCAACAAGAAAGGGTCCTCAGGCCCCAATCCTGAGAACACTGATCCAGGAAAGGTAATGCAAAAGAGAATGAAGACAGAAAACGTGCAATATCAGACACGGCACCTATAGACATAAAGCAGTATTTCTGGAGCCTCATAGATGAGTTCAAAAATGAAGTATTAATGAAATAAAGCAATAAATAAGTAGAATAGTTAGAGAAATGCTAGGCACCGCCCAAGAAAAAACAGATGGTGCAATGGAAGAACAGAAAAAAAGGGGAGAATTGTTTGATGGAGAAAATAGAGAAAACATAGAATACGTGAAGCAGGTTCACAGAGATTACCAGGAAACTAAAAACTCTATTGAAAGCTGGCATAACAGCTTGAAAGAAACTAAGGATGGATTATCAGAACTGGAGGACAGATTTGTAAGGTGGGAGCATGAAATGAAAAACTTCTTAAAAATAACAAGAAAACAAACAGCAATAATACAAAGACTAGAAGATGATAAGAGGATCTATAACTTAAGAATTAAGAACATAAAAGAAGAAGTGTGTATTCAAACAAATGAACTACAAAAGCTATTCACATAAATAATCCAGGAGAATTTCCCTAATTTAGCAAAAGGTAAAGATGCTCAGATGTATGAGGCATACAGGACTCCAGCCACCTTACAACCCAAACAGAGCTACACCCAGGCATATAATAATCAAAATTCCAGAAATCCAATATAAGAACAGAATATTAAAAGCCATCAGAGACAAGAAACAGATCACTTACAAGGGAACACCCATCAGAATTACAGCAGACTTCTCAGCACAAACCATCAAATCATGAAGAGTGTGGGGGGAAATAATTCAAGCTTTGAAAGATAATAACCTCCAGCCAAGATTGATATATCCTGCACAACTGTCCCTAGAAATTGATGGAAAAACAAGGTGTTTCCAGGATAAAGAGGAACTAGGGGAATTTGCAACCACCAATTCAACTCTACAGAGAATACTTCAGGATATTCTAAAAATGAAAAATACCAAGATACCAGAAACAGTGGCAGAGAGGCCACAATGAATGGAGCAGAAAGCGAAATGAAGAAGACAAACTGACAACTAATGACAGAAAAAGAGCTCAACAGAAATGAGGCAGAGAAGGTTGGATGGTAGGAACAGCTATTTTGGAGAAAACAAGACATCATAATAGGTAGCGCTGATTTAATATCCTCTTGTTTTGAAGTCCCATCAAGCTTTTGTTCTTCTGTCTCCATCGGTTTTAATGTGTTGTATCTTACTGGATTTTATTATATGTGATAATATAAACAAAAACTTTTATAGACAAAGAGATTATACAGAAACCATTGTTCATTTTCTGTTAGTTGATTCTAAATACCCTGTAATACTGTCATTCTCTTGAATGGTTTTACATTATCTTGATATGTTTGATGCTACAGTATTCGAAGTTATACCCAAAGATTTTAAGGGAAGAGACACTATGGTAACTACTATTATGTCAAGATTATCTTGTGGTGAAACACTATTTTTGCTTAAATGGCTATGTTTTGACCTGCACTGTTTTGTTGTTATGCCCTCTTTTTTATCTCAATCTCCTTTTTATTATCTACTTTTTCATTTTTATCCTTTTAATTAAGGAAAAAATAAATTAAAAATAGCAGGATATATTATAGTAACCCACTTTGATTTCCTATTAACTTGATTTGAAACTCTGTATTGCTCTCACTATTTTGTTTTGACTGATTTTCCTCTATTCTGTTATGCTAGATAGTACCAAGTTTCAAAGTATAGGCAACAACTATGAAGACAATAAAATTCATTGTGATGCCCATTCTCGTTGACTATTATCTTCTTTTGAAGTCCTCTAATGTCTCCAATGTTTTGGTTTCTAAAAAAAAAGAAGAATATCTTCATACTTAGGAAATATAAAAGTAGGAGTGTCATGAGATCTGCAACTTTCAAAGCTTCAGTAAAAATGGAAGAAAAAGATAATATGCAAAATTGTTGAATATGAGTGGAAGGATTAGAGATGTTAAGAATTTTTATCATCAGCACTCAGGAGGCTGAGGTGGGAGGATCCTTATGAGTTTGAGACCAGCCTGGGCTACAAAGTGAACTCAAGGCCAGCCTGAACTGCATAGTGAGACCCCATCTCAAAAAAAGACAAAAAAAAAAGAATTTTCACCATAAGACATAATAGTGCTGCTGGAGGTTTAGCTCAGTGGCATAGGTGCCTGCTTGGCAAACGCAAGGTCATGAGTTCGACCCCCGTACCAAAAAAAAAAAGACAAACAGTGCCAGAGGGCGACAGATCAGTCATATTTCATGTTGGGATTTGCACACTACCAGGGACCTCTAGAGCTGCCTAAAGCTGAAATTTCACTCGGAAATTTATTTGAAAACAGGGTTCTTTTACAATACTATGCTGAAACAATTTCTGTGGCCAAGGTCTGCTGATACATGGGAAGCCCTCTGGGACCAACCCTAGACACTGCCAGTCCCCTGGGACATTGATCCTTACTCCGTCTGAATTGTCTGAATTGGCATTTTATCACAGTGAGCTAGTCAGCTCCTACCAGTGCACCGCAATTGGCATTTGGAATGGCACTTTTTGTTATCACAATTGGGCCATCTAAGAGGCACATCTTTGAATCCCTCTGTTTTGATGCCTTGTAGAATTGTTTCCATTCAATCAGGCATGAGTTTTGCTCAACGCTTTTAAATTAAGGGATGTTTTTAAAAAGTGATATAAATTTCATACTGAATGTATTTGTAAAGATGGTGTTAAAGTTATTCTTCAGTACTTGGTCCACACAAGAACTGTCTTGAGGATCAATCTCAGTGTTGTAAAGAACTGAGTTTTCCTATCAAAGCTTTGCTTTTTCCTATTATGGACATTATGATTGTATGCTAGGTGTTTCCTTCTTTGCTTTGTGTACTAGGAAACTCAAGGACAAATGTACAACTGTGTAGGTCTTCATGCTGCATAATATGTAATACATATTTAACAGCTGCCAGTGATAATGAAAAGAAAATCAGATAAAAGGAAAACGAATGACATAGAAGTCAGAGAAGAACATAATTCTAAAAGGCAATATTAATAACATAAAATGGAAGATGTGAAAATAATTGAGATAAATAAGGAAAGAGCTATTAAATTTATGCAGGTAACAAGCACACAGGCCTGCGAATAGGAGACAGAAGAATAGAATCCAGATTAGGAGCCTCTAGGTGTCTCTTTGTTGTGCTTACTAATTATCAAACCCAACTGGGAACTCATGGCCTTGAGTTTTTGTTGGCTTGCTTTACAAAGTAAATAAGGCATATCTTTATTATTCTAAACACACTGCCATTGAAGATCATATTGTATAAAGGACACAAAAATCTTAATGTCGGGCTGGGGGTTTAGCTCAGCGGCATAAGCGCCTGCCTTGAAAGCAGGCAGTCGTGAGTTCGATCCCTGGTACCGGTAAAAAGGAAAAAGACCAAAAAAAAAAAAAAAAATCTTAATGTCTCAGCAGTTATAGTGATGATATAGAACCTACAATCTAATTACTACAAATATCTAATTCTATATAAAAAATTTATAGGCAGCATCTGAAAGATATTTATACAGGACTATGATATTACTTATTTCCACCATCAAGAAAGTCCATTGTTCACATGGGACTTACCTTCTCAATGACAAAATTTGGGCAAGTCTGTTTAAACTTTCCTGCCACAGTGATGAATTCCTGGTCCCAAGGCTGCAGCAGGACCACACAGAGATTCTGCTGATTCATGTCACTCCAGTACGCAGGAAGGGTAACTGCAAAGCAGACATGAGAGGACTCCCCTGTGTATTTCCAAACTGAAAAGCTGAGTCTCGTCTGTGTTGTGTTATAATCTCCTGATTCTCTATGCTCAGCAAGTTCCTTATCTTTCTAGCAGAATGTATTCCAAAGAGTGGACCACAGCACACCCATATCAGAATCAGCTGGAATGTTAGATTTTCAGAAGGAGGTTCTGGTGGCAGAGCTTGGTGGTGGAGTGTTTGTTGGGCAAGCACAAGGCCCCAGGTTTGGTGCCCAGAACCAAAAAAGAAAAAGACAATGTCACAGACATATTGAATCTGAGTCTCAGCGGGCTGGGGCCTGGGTATCTGTACCTTAAATCTGGATCCCACTACCATGGCACAGTACACCTCATCTAGATTTTCTGTTCAACCCCCACTCCCGTAATGTAACAAAACGTTATTTCCATGCCATGTTTTAAATAGTAGCTGCTGTTATGCTTATGCATGGGTTTTTGCCAGACTGCCTCGTTACCACCATCATTTATTACCATCATTTATCATTTATCTTCACAACCTCGTTGAGACATAGGAGGTTTTATGTAGGTTTTATTATGTGACACATTAAGGTGGCAGCTCTATCTCCTTCCTTGGTAAGCAGAATACTATAGACAATGTGATTTCCTCAAAACCTGAGAAGTTTGTTCCCACTGCTTTCACCAGAGATGAAAACAGTGTGTTGGAAACCAAGTCACTGATTTCCAGTAGGAGGCTTATGTGGTTTGCTGGAGGAATGGCAGCCTACACAAGGTAAGCTTTGCCTTCTTGGGGAGCAGATGCAATCATGGAATCTCAGGCTCCTCCCTGATGTTGTGCAAAGCAACTTGGCAGCAGCAGTGTGACTCCTGGAAGGACAATTTGGACCCTCTCTGGGTCATCAGTCACCCATACACAGAGGTCACTGGCCACAGCCTGACTTCTCTGCTTTGTCCATTTGTCCTTTTGTTTAAAATAAAAAACAACCTTGAGCCACTTTCTTCTAAGGCTACAGTTTTCCCTCCTCTGGCCGGAGGAGCTATTACTCCCGAACAGAACCGGCTCTGGAAAGCTTACAATGGGAACAAATGCAAGGCTTGGTTATTGTCATCAGGACCCTTGGGATGCTGAGTACATCCACGCTGTTTTCCTGGCCATACTGCAGGTTCTTGAACTCAGAGACCTGAATGTTCTAGTATGTCTTATTAAGATTCCTTGAGTTTTATCTACCTGAAAATTTGATGTATGCACAAGAGTTGTTAAGTCCAAAGTAGCTGTGAAATAATCAAATGACAAGCATGAAAATTTCACTCACCTTCGAATTTTGTGAGGCGCTTAACAGTGAAACTGTGTCCACCTTGACTTGTGGCAATGCAGGTCTCCAGGTCCACCGTGTAGCACTGATTGTTAATTTTGATATCGATGCTCTTGTTCTTTCTATTCCTTGCATCTTCCAATTGCAGATTGGTTATTTTGTCAAAAGGATGAGGAGTGTTATTGTCATCGTATTGCCATTCTATAAATTCACTAACACAGTCTGCCCTCTTTGCTTCTTCTCTGGCCAATCTTGCCTTCTTAATCATCTCCTCAATTTTATCTCTAGCCTCCATCACATCTCTACTAATTCCCGAAACCTCCATGAAAGGTCTCTTCTGGTCCAGAGCAATGATAATATTTAATCTCTTCTGCAGCTCAGTCAATTCGTTACACTCCTTTTCCTCAAAATCTCTGAGACACTCATCTGTGTTAGTGAAAGAATACTGCTCCTTTGTGATCAGGTCCTTTAACCACTGGACAGCTTGGTCCACGCAGCGTTGGCTGTCACCACACACCTGGAAGACCACCAATTCTGTTTTCTTTTCCAAAATCAAAGGTTTCTCTTGTGGGTGAGGTTTTGAAAAGCCTAAGCGGGCTAAAGAGAAAAAAGAAAATTAGCTGTTTCCTATATAAACTCAATATTTAAAAAGGTATTTCATAAAAACAAAGAACTCACAGAAAAATTTAGATAACATCGATGGTTGCTGAGAAGCCTGAGACCCTTCTCTGTTTTTCATGTTGGCATAAAACACATTTAGTAGCTGGGGCTGAAAGATAACAACTTTAACCTTCTTCACATGCTGAACTGATCCTTTCTGGACAAAGTCTTCAATGGCATCAAGTATAGCTTCGGCAACCTTATTATGGTCTTGTCCAGCATTTCCTGGAAAATTAAATAAGAAAAATGACTGGAGGACAAAACCCAACTGGAAATCCCAAAAGCAAATTAGGAATTCCAGTTCTTGAAAAACAAATGCCAGCATCCCAGCTCTTTCATCCATGTAAATTTTTCTAGTGATGTAAGCAAAAGCAGAGAGCTTTGACGTCCTAGGTGCGGTGAGGAGTTTTGTTCCAGGATGTCAGGAAGCCAACCGCCCAGCAAGGAACAAGGGCCCTGAATCCTGACTTCTGGTCTCTGACCTTCTCTGACGTTTGCCTGTTGATCTGATTCCATATCACTGTTTCCTTTCTTTAGTTACAGGATGCTGGTAACTTGTCTTCCTAGGTCACCAGTGTCCTCAAAAGAGCCATAAGAGGCAAAAGATGCTAATACGTGCTAACACAGATCCCAGGAGAGAAAAGCATGTTTTTCTTATGTCATTGTGTGATTTTATGTATCATTATTTTCCCAAGTAACTCTGGGGACCGGATTTAAACTCAAACAACATTGTTAGACATACAGAGTGGTAAGCTAATTGTTACCATCTCTGATCCTTTGGATGCAAGTTACACTTGAGATTTTAGCTGATCATCAGGTCTTGAGGTTGCCACGGAGCAGATGCTCTTGTGTCTCCTGCACATGCCATCTTGTTTCTCATGCTATGAAAGCCACTGCCCTGGCAAGTTCATGAAAGGTACCTTTCCAGCCAAGGAGGTGGTCCCACATGAATGGCAGTTGGCACAGTCACATGGTATATGACACAAAAGCTTCCCGGCCAAGCTGATACATTAGATTAAGAGCCCATTCAGAACAATGTATGTGCTTATCTATATAAAATATAGTTAAGACAGTTATACTACTAATTTCTCTGAGTTTATTGTCTCGTACCCTGGGTGACTGATTTGGGAAGCATAATGTGCAATCTATGTGCAGTTGTTCCAATTGTTGTGTTTTGAAAAAAAATTTTTTTCTCTTTGAAACACAATGGATTTGAAAAAAAAAAAAGCCCATTCAGGTTATCCCAGTACTGCAGTCAAGAGAGCAACCTGGCCATCTGCACAAGTGTGGGGATGCAGCAAACCCCATACAGAATTAGCCAAGAGGGTTTCTTCGGGTTTTTTGTTTTTTAAACTGATGAACAGAGAGCGAAATTCTCATTTACAAAGTGTGATTGTCCCATGATATTTGGAAGCCTTTAAATGGAAGTATCGGATCACTGGTGTGCTCTCTATAAACATCTGCCATTCCCCACCACACGGGCCACTCAGCCAGCACACAGCGGTAGGCAGGAGGGACAGGTGTCAACAGGTAAAGTACAGGGAACTGGAGGTGGGGCTCTGCAGAGAGGACTTTGTGTCACAGAAGCACATATTCAGACAGTCACGGACGGGGCCAACTGGTTTCTGAGAAACATGAATCTGATTGCTCCTCAGTCTTCTGTCTAGGATCAAGTGGGCAAAGATAAATCTGGAGGGCCACATTGGAGGACACACAAGCGGAGAATATGTCTGTAGTTAGGAGAGAGAGAGGCGGCTGGAATGAAGAGCCTGGTGCAGGAACTGAGGAGGCCTTTAGGGAGAAAAGTCGGGAGCACCTAGTGATGTGCCTTGTGCTCTGGACATTTTCCTTATCTTTCCATCTCTGGGCCTAAGTGCAAAAATATTGACTCTCATATTGAGGTAATGAGTTAATGAGCTAGTGAATGTAGGGTTAATAAAGAGGGTGGAGTCAAGGATGCCAGAGAAAAGTGATGGTTTTCACACGACTGGGGACATACGAAGAAGGATTGGATTTCCAGGGGAGAACAGTGAGACGTTGGGGTCTGCATTGGGTTTAAGCCGCCTGCAGCTGTTGTCGACCCCCCATTCCTCCCACCTTATGCGGGGTCTTTACAGGACAAGGCGCTGCCTCTACTCCCACGGGCTGTCTTCATCAGAGTCCTAATTGGGCTCGTAAACACCACTCGGGTGAGCACCTCCACCTGTGGCTTTAAAGGCCAGCTGAAGCGGTGACCACGATGGCCGAAAGGACAAGCAAGGAAAACCCACCAACCCTGCCTTGCCTGTGCAGGCCAGCGATGCGGCCAGGTCCACAGGAGCGGCCACGGGCAGGCAGCACCCCAGAAATGCTGGAAGGTGGGCTGAGGGGTGGCAGAGCACCTGCCAAAGTGAAAGCCACTTCCTTTCTGTCTTTTGCATTTTGACTCCACCCAAGACTACCTTAGAAAGATCTGTGCCACCCCAGGCATGCTGTTTCCTGGACTCAGAGTAATTTAAGACTAGGAACAGGACCAACAGCCCAGACAGGTGGGGACAGAGCCTGGGTGGCCATCAGTCTAGATAAGCAGGTGGCCAGAAACCTAGACAAAGGCTGATTGCTAGGAATGGATGATACCAGGAGGGGAATAAAACATGAAAGGATCATTAATTATACTTTTGGTGGGCCAGGGGTTTAGCTCAGCGGCATAGACGCCTGCCTGGGAAGCTCGAGGTTGTGACTGCAATCCCCAGCACCTAAATAAATAAATAGATTATACTTCTGGAAACTGAGCAGTAAGTGGATACACCATTCCTTCCAGGAGCATTAAGAATTACAGGGTGCAAAATATGAGTGAGAGGATGAGAAGGCCCAGAAAGTGACAAGGACGGCTACGTTTACTAAGACTGAACTTTCCAAGGCCTGGGGTGCTGGTCCACGAACTCAAGCTGAGGCTTCTGAGCAAGGGAACGCCAGCTCCCGCGCTGAGTCCTCCCTCGCAGGGCCACTCGGACCCACTGTCCTCCCGGCCTGCTTAGCTCCCTCCTCGCACACACAGCCCTGGTTCCTGGGGAGACAGCATCGAGAGCACCTGCTGACTGACGTTTACCTGAACACTACACTGACAGATGAGGAAGCACACAACCCAGTCGTCACATAGTTTGAGGAAAACAAACTCAAAAGCAGCAAGCAGCCCAAAACAGGAAGTTCTGACGTGCCAGGTTTGAGTGACTGAGAGGCCTCTACAATGCAGGTGATGTAGAGCTGGGGTTGCCATGATGCTCTTCATGGAGGACAGAGGAGGAGGTGGAGGGTTAAGTGATGGAAGTTGTACAGGGAAGAGAAAAGCAGATGAAGCGTGTGAGGGGAGTCTTGCATACCCCTCCCTTCCTTCTGTTGCCCTCCCTTGCTTTCGTTCCCCTCCCTAACAACCCACTCACTTTCCTCTTCCTCCTCCTCCTTTTTACGAAGTCTTGCTAAGTGACCCAGGATAGCCTAGAACACCTGGGCTCAAAGTACCTCCTGCTTCAGCCTCTCCAGTAGCTGGGACCACAGGCACACACCCACACCTAGTTCACTTTTTCTCCCTTTATTTAAACCACCCACAAGCTTCACTCACTATCTTAAGAATGAAAAAGCTGTCCACTCAGATAAACCAAGGACCCTCACTCAGATTCGGTGACACCCTCATTAAGCACCGAATCAACGCCTTCACATTTGGCCTTGACTTCCAAAGAGGCTACAAACCTGTCCCAATGGCTGGGAGGCAAATGGAGGAGTAATTCCGTTTCTCAGATTCTTGCAGAACGCAGGAAACTGATTTCTTGACATTATTTTCACCAACAACATGAATAATGTTCTTGCACATCAGTAATCCACCTTTAGTAACTATGTACTCTTGTTTGCCCTGTCGACCTGGAAAACACAGACAAAAAGACACAACATTGACTGCTTAATGTACTCTTTGTTTAGAAAGCAGACTGCTTGATTTGTCAGGGAAGCATTTTGTAAATAAGAAATTTCTGAAATTTTATCTTTGGTGAAATTGTTCTCTTTTAATTTAATTTCTCTTTTAATTGTGAGATTACTTTCCACTTCTAATTCTCTACAACTGGAAATTCGCTCATAAAATGTGTGATTATAAGATTAATGTGTTTGCCTTCCCAACCCCAGGACTGTCCTCAGTTTCTTCACAACTTCCCAATTCTAATTTCTACTTATCGTTTTTACTATCAACATAGTATTGGGTCTTACCTAGGACAGCACATTCCCATTCCACTGCTTGTCCTGCACATTCTAAAATTGCTCTGGAGACCCCTGGATGAGAAAATACCGATGGTAACAAACATGACTTTAAAAACGTTACTACAGTGCATTTGGGTCAATAGACTTCCTCATTATCTAAACCCATGTCCAGCACTGAAGGAATCCTACAGCCTGAGTACTGCTAATAACAAACAAGCAGCATTCATACGGTAACTGTTGGCAATTATAAGAAACACTGTACAAATCATGTTAACATTTTTAGTTAATATTAATGGGACAATTTGACCCAAACCAGTTTGGCTATAGACACACTCTTTTGCAGGGTCTATCATGTTAATTATTAACTAATCAAAATCATACAAGTGAAGTACCTGCTTTAAGATTAAATTTGCTGGATGTTGAATTTACAATCACATCTGCAGTTTCTTTAGTGATATCCCCAGAGGCCACCTGGAAGAGGATGGGGCCAATCTTCATTTCATGTACTCCCAAATTAGGGCTAGAAATAGTCCCATAGAAATCTGCAAAGAAAAAGCTCGAGTCAGTCACCCAAGTCAGCAAGAGCAACAGTGTCTCGGGTCTCTGGCATCTCAGTCTCTCAGTCTTTCTCTCTCGCTACCTCTCTCTGAGCGCTGCCCTCTAACTTGAGTCCCAGGAAGTGTTTGTTTCCAGTACAGGATTACAAAATACAGTAAAGATCAAATGTACTTTCAGGTGGCCGAGGTGAAGTCAGCCTCTATAGCCAACTTTCCCACAATTATAAACAAAACACAGTCAAATATAAAATGCCACCACCCAAGAACTCTGTCAACAGCATCAAGCAGATTAGGGGAAGGAGACACAACTTGAAGAAGCAATCTGGACAGGGGAGAATTTCCCATTAGGTTTTAACTTTAAAATTTTTGAGCCCAGTGTGGCCCCAGTCACAGACTGAGAAACAGATTGCACTCTCAGATAATACCTGTCCTTGTGGCCAGAGGGTTAGGAAAGGTCCCTGTGAGCTGAAGACCACGGGAGGGAATCCTTGGTTTCCCCAGATGTAAGCACACAGCATTTCCATTACTTGGTTTACACTTCCTTTTCTGGAAGGCAACTCTAGTGATGCATTGATAAGACAGTACATCAGGCCACTTCAATTCAGAAAAATCCCTGTCTCTGTGGTCAGAGAACCTGGAAAATGGGCTCTGGAAGTCAGAGAGTCAAGAGGAATCATAGAAAGGTGGGAGCTGAAGAAGAAGATCTTCTAATTCTACACATGAACTAGAAAAAGTCCTAAGGCCCCTGCTCCCCAAAACTGCATACACGTGTGACAGGCCCAGAGCATCACAGCCCTAATTCTAGACATGGATGCCATGGTAATGGGGACCTCCATAACCCACTGTCACACACAGATCAACTAGACAAAAAAATGAACAGAGAACTATTAGAGCTGAACCAAAGCTTTGAACAAATGGACTTAGTAGATATCTACAGAGTGTTCTACCTAATAACAGTAGAATACATGTTTTTCTAGCAGCACATGCACCAAAACACTACATACCAACCCACAAAACACACTAAAATAAATACAAAAGAATAGAAATTATCCCATGTGTATAATCAGATCATAGCCCAATGAAATTGGAAATGAATGGAAAAAGGTTCTGAGGACCAGCCTAATGCAGTGCAGAACAGGCAGTAATTGATATTAATAAACTGGCACAAGAATAAATTAAGAGTCTGTCCTAGTCCTACGTGAGTTGTGGTGAGACTTGTGGCTGGCTTATAGGCAGGTCAATCTTTAAATCGATGGCCAGACTGAAGACTGGAAAATGGTCTGTGAAGTTCTGGTGACTGAAGCAAGGCAGAATGGCAGCTGAGGACTTCAACTCTCACAAATTGCTTCTAGCTCAGTAGTTGGCAGACAATCAGGTCACTGATTAACCATGACCCGTTCCTCTGTGCTTTTCCAAAAATGCATTGTTCCTCAATTCTTGAACCTTGATTGCCTAAGCAGTTCACTTCCACCACTCTCTGCAGCCCAGCACACCCCTGAATCAAGTTTACCTAATAAAGACCAAGGACGCTGAGCCTCATGGTCTTAGTTCTTATTGGGCTGTGACCATCCTAGTGCCTTTGTAATTAATATATATAACTAATACCATTATGTTGCAATTAATATAATATATATAATGACTGTGTTTTATTCTGTCATCCCACCCCTGAGCATATCAGTGGTCTTAAGCCAGGGCCCTGATAAAAGTGGACCCCAAAAATGACATAAACACATGGAAATTAAATAATACCCCCCTGAACACCCAGGGGGTCACAGATAAAATTAAAGAAATTAGACAATTTCTATAACGAAAGAATAATGCCAATATGACATACTGGACCTTATGGGATGCGATGAAAGCAGTCTCATGAGTGACAATTATAGTAGTGAATTCCTACATTGAAAAACGGAGTGAGCTGAAATGAATAACCTAATTTTAACCTCAAGGTCCTAAAAGAGAAGAGCAAGTTAAACTCAAAGTTCATGTGAGGAAAAATGTAAAGAGAGCAGAAACTAATGCAATTCAGACTAACAAGACAGTACAAAGAATGAATGAATCAGAGATAGTTTTTTGAAAGCTTAAATAAAACAGACAAACCCTTAGCCAACTTTATTTTAAAAAGAAAACACTCAAATCCATGCTGTTAACAATGAAAAAGGTAAAATCACAAAAAATCCTCCAGACATCCAGAAGATCCTCAATATCTACTTTGAGAAGCAGTATTCTAACAAAATAGATAATTAAGAAGAAATGGAAAAATTCCTAGATACATGCAAATTACTAAAGATGAATCAAGAAGGTATAAAAAATTCTAACTACAATATAACTCAACATGTGGCAATGAAATTAAAAAAGAAATAAAAGACTTCTGGGAGAACATGGTGGACAGATAACAGCAGCTATGGAGGCTCTCTGAGATAGCCAGCTTAGAATCCAGGAATGGTGTGGTGTGAGGAGTCCTCAGCAAGGGGAGATATACCCTGCCGACCCAGGAACGAACTAAGCTGAGAGAAACCAACTGGAAATGCAATCCCGGTGCTATAACTGGAACAGATAAAATCTCAGCACCGAAGCTGGAACCTGCACTTCTGGAAGCTGCGATTTGAATTTCCTGCTGCTGCTGCTACATCTGAATTGGCACAGCAAGGATAGAGATGCAAAAGCTCTGAGAGTGGGAATCAGCAAAAGGAGTTGAGAGCAGGACTGGCAGGGAGCCCTGCATCAACCTGCAGTGAGTGAGAGGAACGGGGACCCTTCCATAGACTAGGAGGCTCCTGGACATTCTGGGACCGGGCAGACTAGCCAGAACAGGATGCTGCAGTGACTTTAGTCACATATTCCCCTCTCAAGCAGGTTGATGGGGAGCATTTGGCCTGTATGACGCCGCGGACTAAGACCCAGTAGGCTAGCCCAAACCAGGTCCCAGCGCCTGGCAGTGCACGCTAGCAATGAAACCTTCAGTAGATTGACCTGGAGGGGCAGGCCCAGCAGAGGCTGCCCAGGTCTGTGTCTCCCTAGTATACTGCAGTAGATGGGAACACTAGCCAGTGCCATTCAAACTAACTGTAACCAACAAGGAAGAAACTGGGCCTCCTATATACACCTGTATGGAAGGAACAAAAAATATGAGAAGAGGCAGCAGCAATAAGAAAGGGTCCTCAGCCCCCAATCCTGAGAACTGATCCAGGAAAGGTAAATGCAAAGGAGAACGAGGACAGAAAACATGCAATATCAGACACGGCACCTATAGACATCAAGCGGTATCTCCGGAGCCTCATAGACGAGTTCAAAAGTGAAGTATTTAATGAAGTAAAGCAAGATATAAGTAGAACAGTTAGAGAAATGCTAAGCACTGCCCAAGAAAAAACAGATGGTGGAATGGAAGAACAGAAAAAAGGAGACAATTGTTTGATGGAGAAAATAGAGAAAACATAGAATACGTGAAGCAGGCTCAAAGAGATTATCAGGAAACTAAAAACTCTATTGAAAACTGGCATAACAGCTTGAAAGAAACTAAGGATAGATGATCTGAACTGGAGGACAGAATTGTAATGTGGGAGCATAAAATGAAAAACTTCTTAAAGGAAACAAACAGCAATAATACAAAGGCTAGAAGATGATAAGAGCATCTATAACTTAAGAATTAAGAATGTAAAAGAAGAAGTAGGTACACAAACAAATGAACTACAAAGGCTATTCACAGAAATAATCCAGGAGAATTTTCCTAATTTAGCAAAAGGTAAAGATACTCAGATGTATGAGGCATTCAGGACCCCAGCCACCTACAACCCAAACAGAACTACATCCAGGCACAATAATCAAAATTCCAGAAATCCAATATAAGAACAGAATATTAAAAGCCATCAGAGACAAGAAACAGATCACTTACAAGAGAACACCCATCAGAATTACAGCAGACTTCTCGGCACAAACCATCAAATCATGAAGAGTGTGGGGGGAAATAATTCAAGCTTTGAAAGATAGTAACCTCCAGCCAAGATTGATATATCCTGCACAACTGTCCCTAGAAATTGATGGAAAAACAAGGTGCTTCCAGGTTAAAGAGGAACTAGGGGAATTTGCAACCACCAATTGAACTCTACAGAGAATACCGCAGGACATTCTAAAAAACAAAAATACTAAGATTCCAGAAATAGTGGCAGAGAGGCCACAATGAATAGTGCAGAAAGCAAAATGAAGAAGACAAACTGACAACTACTGACAGAAAAAGAGCTCAACAGAAATGAGGCAGAGAAGGTTGGATGATAGGAACAGCTACTTTGGAGAAAACAAGACATCATAATAGGTAGTGCTGATTTAATATCATCTTGTTTTGAAGTCCCATCCAAGCTTTTGTTCTTCTGTCTCGAATTGGTCTTAACATGTTGTATCTTACTGGATTTTATTATATGTGATAATATAAACAAAAAATTTATAGACAAGGAGATTATACAGAAACCATTGTTCATTTTCTGTTAGTTGATTCTAAATACCCTGTAATATTGTCATTCTCTTGAATGGTTTTACATTGTCTTGGTATGTTTGATGCTACAGTATTCGAAGTTATACTCAAAGATTTCAAGGAAAAAGACACTATGGTAACTACTTTTTGTCGGGATATCTGGTGGTGAAACACTATTTTGCTTAAATGGTTATATTTTGACCTGTGTTGTTTGGTTGTTATGTTCTCTTTTATCTCAATCTCCCTTTTTTATTATTTACTTTTTTATTTTTATTTTTTTAATTAAGGGAAAATAAATAAAAAATAGCAGGATATATTATAGTAACCCACTTTGATTTCTTATTAACTTGATTTGAAACCCTGTATTGCTCTCACCATCTTGTTTTGACTGATTTTCCTCTATTCTGTTTTGCTTGATAGTACCAAGTTTGAAAGTATAGGCAACAGCTGTGACAATAATAAGATTCATTATGACGTCCATTCTGGTTGACTATTATCTTCTTTTGAAGACCTGTAATGTCTCCACAATGTTTTGGTTTTATTGGTTTTGTTCTTTACTCTTTTGTTCAATTTTATTATAACTGATGATATAGACAATTCTTTTTAAGATAGCAAGAGGAATTATGGTAACCATTGTTGATCATCTTGTATTTTGCTTTTACATTATGTATTATGTCCATCCTTTTGATTTGACTGACTCTGTTTTGTTATATCACATTTGGTTTTATTCTCTTCAAAAAAAGTAATAAGAACTGTGGGAATAATAAAACACAAAATGTGTAATTGTCATTGTACAAAAGAGAGGAAAAGAAACTGATTTAAAGGATAAAACTGCATGTATATTTAAGTGTATACGATAGATAACCACATTACTGAGTTTTGTTGGATCATTGAACAGAACTGTTTGCAGTCTCACTGTTTGAACGTCCATTTTAAATGCTTTAATTTTGTAACTTGAACAACTATTTCTAAGATGACAATATGTAATCTATTAACTAGTGATTTCTTACTGTTTATTTTTTCTGAAATGCTGCAT